>NW_021680475.1:0-88729 GCF_001412515.2 Diachasma alloeum
ATGGCCAAAAAAATTAATTTAATTTATATTGTATAGGGTGTAGGAAGTGTAAAAACTCAATTCTAAGCCCTCCAACTGCCTATACGGAACCAAAATTTCCTCAGGAATCGAATGGAATAGGTTTTAAGGCGCTATCTCTCATAGTTTCCGAGATAATCCCGAAATACGAAATGACCAAAAAAAATTAATTTAATTTATATTGTATAGGGTGTAGGAAGTGGACAAACGCAACTCTGAGCCGTCCATCGCCCTATAGGGCACCCAAATTTAGGTTTTAAGGCTCAATCTCTCATAGTTTCCGAGATCATCGTAAAAATTACCAATTTGTGACATTTCCATCGCACTCCCATTAAAAACTCATGGATTTCCGTGAATTCTACTCAAAACTTGAAATTTCATAACCATTTTTCCCAAAATGCGATACAGCGTCATTCTTACAAGATTGACTGTTATATCATCCCCGAAATGTCAAACAATTTGCGACAGTGTACCCTGAAAATTAGGGACAAAATTCGGAATTCCAAAATTTCGCATTCATTTAATTTCAAAGTCACGAATCCCTGAAATGATAGGCTTCTAAAAATCAGGGAGGGATTCCCCAAAATTACTGACATATCCCCGAAAATCAAAACTTTTTCTTCTCTTTGCTTCATAACTTGAAGGAATTTCTTACTAAAAGATATCCACAGAATAGATGAAAGATCTCGACAAAGATAAAGAAATTTCTTGACGATAAACTCTTAAGGATTCAGTAAAGGAGTCATTAATATGGAGATGAATGTGAACATCAACTCTTAAGAATATTTTCCTAAAAAAAACGAACGAAATTTCTTCTTCATGCCAAGATGAGGAAAAATAAGATAATATCAAATACATTTTTTGAGATACCTCATCGTATCTTGGGGAAAAATTCACGTTACCCAACATCAGATAAGATCAGAGGACTTTAGGGGGTTTCCTGACGATCTTGTAGGCGTTGCATATAGATCATACGACCTCATTATGAACCGCATGAGATCCCCACACATCTTGTATAATTTACCTCGTATATTATGAAAGATAATGTGAGATTTTTATGTCTCATCTTATCTTGAAAATAAATATCTCTAATGATATTAACAGCTCTCACATCTTTAGATGATAAAAAATTGAGCTCATTTCACATCACTGATACATCACGTGCATATTTTCTAGTAAATAACAATTTCATAAGAATATCCGATTTTCTATCAGAATTAGTATATTTACATTACACATCCAGAGGAATGACGCATTTCAATCAATTCCGACTCTTCATTAAAAATTTGTCCACTCATTTGAACTTTCCTCTTTATCATTCATATTAATTTCAATGAAAACGTTTCAATTATATGAAATCACTGAACAATTTGTACAATACAAATCAAGAATTATCACACGATGATATTTTCGTTCGAACAACGATCGGATTTCTAACTAGTAAAGTTTTTTCTTACTTCAATTAATCATTTGTCGATATTCTGAAATTAAATTATTTATCTGACGGGAAATAAAGTCAATAAAAATCAAGTTCTAGTTTCAATGAATGTTTTCCTACCCGCTTTTTGAATAAATTCATTCATTTGATCGAAATGAATTTATTTCATTCAAATAAACCATTCCCTTGGCTGTATTTTTACCAGAATTCTCGAATGATTTTTAATCAACTTTTCACTCTTTGCACTTGATATCGCAATGAACAATATATTCAAACACTGCTACCCCAACATCATAAACTAAACATAATAATCTTCGAGGTATTCCACTCCGAATTATGCAAACAATGAGGTCTACGATCTCTGACCAAACCGCCTCTCGTTCTACTTTGTCGACGTGACCAAGTGTTAACCGTTGCGCATGAAAATTTATTCCTCACTCTAGGAACGAATGGAAGTACCGAAGGGAGTTTAATGTTCAACATGACGAGTTCATTTGTGTCATCAGCAGTTATGAACTTATTATGATACTACTCGTCCCCGGATGATTCGCTCACATACGTCTGCTCGAAGTTTTCTCCTGTCAGTTTGTTCTTCATTCGACGGAATACGGAATACCGTAAGTGGAAAAGCGGTAGAATAACAGAGTAGGGGAGGGAACTGAGGGAGCAGAAATGAGGAGATGATAGTAATTGTTCAGGCGCGTTATTATGTCAACTGGCGGTAGTTTGAGTATCTGGGCGCGTTTACCCCCACGGACTCGCCGGGATTGCCGTACGAATCACGTTCCAGCTCGTTACTGAGTATGCTGTTTAATTGCTATGCTCGTTATCACGTTTCGTCTTTTTTATCATTATAATTGCGGTTTTTCCATGTTGAGCTTTATGTTTAATGTAAGAAAAATGGGTTATTTAGGTTCTGAATATTTTTATAAAAAATGCTGGAGCAAAATCCAGTGAAAACCGGAAGTGCGCAAAAGTAATATCAATTATGTGACGAAATTTCAGATTTCTAGCTTCAACTTTAGGTCTTTTTCTGTTACGATTTATAATAATTATCCGAAACATTCACACACACGTTCGGACATGCATACAATTATTTTCTAAAGATATCATATCTTCACGTTTCCTGACATTCTACATAATTCCCAGGGAAAATTGGAAGATCGCGAAAATCAACGATTACACAACTTCTATTGGGATGCAATAATAAAAAACTTCTTCAGTCTTCAATGCCTCCAAAGAAAATGATGCAAATTCAAGGAGTTAGGATTCATTTTGAAGATCGACAAAATACCCTGGAAAGGGCGTTCGAAATTCCAGATGTCCCTCCACCGAATTTGAGATAGTTATAATTGAAGATTATTGCGTTTGAAAAATGACGATTGATGATTTCGCCCATAATTATTTTATGGGACTCAACTGAATTTGTGTTTCACCGATTTTTCATCAATCCAGCCTGTTTTTCATGAATTCAGGTGGAGAAATGATACTGGTGAGTGGAGGAAATTAAAAAAATTTATTCTATCATGAGTGATTCGAAAAAATTTAAACAGGATATAAATTTCTTAACAATAAATTTCAATAACTTTAGAGAAAAATGTTGAACAAATCTTCGTTGTAGGAAATAATTTTTTCATTCATCTCAATAAATGCGATTCTTCGGAATTGCAGTCTGTTTTTTTATTTAACAAAAGCGATAATTTTAGTTTTAAAAATTTTTATCGAAAATTCCCAAGCAAAATCTATTGATCAATAGGAAATACTGACTTATAATGCAGAAAAGATTTCTCTTAATCGTCACTGGCTCCCGAATAACCGATGCCACTTGGGCGGATCAAATCTCAATTTGACGCCTGAAATAATGATGAAATAATGATTGAATATGATTGAAAGAGTCTGAATGTAGAATTATTTGAGAACAAAATAATACGCAAAATTTTGATGACATTTCAATTGGTGACAATGCTATGACATGATAAAATGAAAGAAGAGAATACTGAAATACAAATTGAAAAAAGAGAACCCATTCAGAAGGGAATTGCTAATTCATTAGCAACACTAACTAAACTCATTCTGGATTAAATTCTGGCTAAATCCTGAATAAACTCTGATTAAATTCCAGCCATCCCCTGACTAAACCTTGATTGACCCCAGACTGAAAACGAATTCGAGTCTTGAGAGGGTCTGAATGTCGAATTATTTGAGAACGGAATAATCCGTAAAATTTTGATGACATTTCCATCGATGATAATACTATGACATAATAAATGGAAGAGGAGAATACCAAAATAAAATTTAAAAAAGAGAGCCCATTCGGAAACAAATTGCTAATTCATTAGCAACACCAACCAAACTCATTCTGGATTAAATTCTGGCTAAATCCTGAATAAACTCTGATTAGATTCCAGCCATTCCCTGACTAAACCTTGATTAAACCCGGACTGAAAACGAATTCGAGTCTTGAGAGGGTCTGAATGTCGAATTATTTGAGAACGAAATAATCCGCAAAATTTTGATGACATTTCAATTGATGATAACATTGACATGATAAAATGGAAGAGGAGAATACTGAAATAAAAATTAAAAAAAGAGAACCCATTCAGATGCAAATTGCTGATTCATTAGCAACACCAACTAAACTCATTAACAAACAAATGCAATTGTCCACTTTTTCCCCGAAACGACTTCATGATTGCTGATTTCCCCCGAAATGATGATGATAATGTGTTCAATAAACCTCGTACTCCATCAATTTTCCATCAATTAAGACAGTTTTATTGCGCCCCCACTAATCGAGTCCCCAGCACCCCCACCCCCGACAACATCCGTAACAAGAATTTTATCAACACTGTTTATCGCCCTCGGTGTAACCGTAAAGTGAACAACGATACTCGTTACACTCCACGGTTCCCCCTCACCATGTCGCAAAGTATAATATAATCTTTTCTCTCCTCGTCTCATTTGTCCGCTGAATTGCCTATTTCTCCAGGAATTATTCGACCATCGCCACAAGGCGTAAGTGGTTTACACCCTGCCACTGCTAATTTCCATCAAGAATCATTCCCATGACCCACAACTACCCTCGCACCCCCCCCCCTCCTTCCCATCCCCCTCTGGACTTAGTACGAGAGTCTCGAGGTATCGCTTTAAAGCTCACTCAAGCCCATTCTCCGCTGTCGTTTCAATGTTATTCCACCACTGTGCGCAACGCCTTTCAACATTTACGTTTGAAAATTCATGAGGCGAAAATCACGATTTTTATCCATTCTATTATTTTTCACTCATTCTCCGTTTTATTATTTTTCTTTTCGGTCATGAAAAGGTCAACAAGACGAGAGAGTATTTCAACACCGAGAAACCGGAAATATAAGGGTAGACCGCAAATTTATTCAACTCTCCAGGATTTATATGGAAGTCAGTGGAATTTTTTCCGCTTCAAATAAAAGAAAAAATGAATGTGTGGAGAGAACTAAAATTGCACAGAATGTCACAAATTACTCACTCGAAAATCGATGAAAATTTTCCCTTTTATTTTTCCTGTCACTTCACAACATTACACGAGAGTAAAAAAATCCTGTCGTTTCAACCGCGAATTTAAAAAATTAATCCCCGACCGTTGGAACAATAGTTTACGATAGAGTTGTGAGGTAACACGAGGCGCAAGTGATCCGTGCGACGGCCGTGGGAGGACTGTCGCGCTCGAGCCGCAGCAGCCCGCAACACACGACCCGAACCCGACCCCCTTTTCTCCTGCTCCATGGCCCTGCTATCCGATTCTTCCCCGCTGTTTCATCTCGCCCCTTCGAACGGTGAGAGCCACCACCACCGACCCCTCCTCCCCCCACCCAGAGTTTCGCCTACATCTCGTTATCCACCCTCGGCTACTATCGGTAAACTTCTTAAGCCAGGAAGAAGCCCGTCTTCACCGAAACACCACGATGTATATTCGTGGTAACATGTAACCTCTGGAGTGAGTGCTACTTGCCACTTCTATGAGAGCCAACCCTTGGGGAACTAGTGAGGACAATGTTGGAGGTATTGTATGGGATGTTAATTTGAGAGGTCGATCCTTGAGACTTCATTCCGAAAATAAAGAGAGAAAAAATATTTTTGGAAAAATAGGAGAGATTCGGAGGGAAATTTTTATTCTGGCTTTATTGTTTAGACAGAATAAATTAGCTCTGCCGAAAAACTACACGTTCCAGGTGAGAATGTTTGATGGAGTATACTGGATGGAGTGGACTGAGAAAAAAGCTTTTTGAGAAAACGTCTTTACTTGCGTCAAGAAGCTCGTGGTTCAGAAATTGACGCGAAGAGAATATCTTGCACTGAGAGGAAACCTTGCACTGTTAGACATTTTTTGGAATTTCATGGGAAATATGATAGTAATTCTCATGAGGGTGACGTTGAATTGGATTTAGCGGAAAAATGGTTATAAAATTTCAAGTTTTAGGTAGAATTCTAAGATATTCATGAGTTTTCAATGGGAGTGAAATGTAAATTCCATAACTTCACTGAATTTTCAATTTTTTCCTGAAATTTATTGATTGAAAATTAATGGAATATTTTATTTTTCAGTGACAATATAAATTAATATAAATATATCAATATTATATTAATATAATAATATATTAATATTATTAATTAATAATATTAATAATATTAATATTATTAATAATAATATTATTAATTAATAATAATAATATTAATAATATTAAAATATTTATATTAATATTATTATATATTAATATAAATTTCCTGAAATTTCAATGGAAATTGAACACGATAAAAATTTCCAGGATTTGGAACGGAAAATTCAGACGAAAATTTTTAACAGTGTATATCTAGAGATATTGCACTTGTCCAAAAGATGAGGGGCAATTTGTTCACAACAACAAAACATTAAAATATTTTGTAGTTGAGACTTAAAGACTGTTGAATAAATTAATTCAACTAGACTTGGTTCAAGACGACAAAACATCTCTTCAGGGGAAAACATAATTTTTCGGCAGAACTAATTTTTTCTCTCAGTGTATTTGATGTATTTATTGATTCAGTAGGAGAATCAACAGCTGATGTTAATTGGAGGATAAAATCATAATGAAAGAGAATACATACAAACTTTACATCGTTATTAAGTACATCCGTAGAACTGGGTTACTTGAATTAAAAAATTAAGCAAACTTCATTTCAATCAAACCACTGGGTTTATTCAGACTTTAATTTGGTTTCTATTTGCTTCTTCATCCAACTCAGATGGAGCTTTTTAAACATGAACAAGCGTTTACTTGATCCAGAATGAAAACTTGATTAGGCAGGCGAGGAATCATTGCTGAGGCGGCCAAAAGATCGAGTTTATCAAATAAAGTGGTTATTTGATTCTAATGGGAGATTTATGTGGAATCGATGAATTATTACGCAGTAAAAAAGGTGGGACATCCACAACTGGGGAAAAATGTAGTTTCTGACCACCGTTTTTAGCACCATTTATTGCTGACTTTGCATTGTTTTTTTCTGTGCACGGAGAGAAAAATTCAGTAGCAATACCCCAAGAGCTTCAAAATTATCAGGTATTTGCCGATAGTTTCGTTGCAAACAAATGAGGGTGTTAAGTTTTGCAAGTTAAAGAATTCCGAGCGCTTGCGCGAGGGATTTTTCTGCAAAACTTGGGACGAGGGTTTATTTGCAAAGGAGCGTGAGGGAAATACCCGATTAATTTTGAATCTCGAGGGGTATTTGTCGGATTATTTTTCCCAATCGGATTTTGGCCAAGCAGAGTGCAGTAGACAACATCAGGAGGTGAATTGGGGAAGATTTGAACAAATTATGTTAATAGAATAACCCGATTTCCATAGACTGTCAAATATAAGATTCTATCTGAAATGAGCCGAAAAAATGAAGAGCTACTGCGAAATATTCAGGTAAAAAAATGAAGAACTACTGCAAAATATTCGAATGCTAGGAGGAAATATCCGAAATAAAGCTGTCGGGTAGCCTCAAATACTGCGCTCTGATTGGTCGAAATCCAATTGGGTAAAATATTCAATAAAAATTACGTATCTTTTCCATAATTCCGGAGCGCAATGTGGTTGTAGGGAATTTTACGGAACTGGCACGTAATTTTTACCTAAAATCACGAAATTTTTCTAGAGCGTTGCGTAATTTTTTTCTGAATCTCCTGTGAACAATTAGAATACCGTCACTTAAATTTTCTGAGTGGCTTCCGTAATCGCTGAGTGAACTGTGAGTTCCGTAATTGTTACTGAACATTTCTCTCTGTGTGCAATTCCATATAATTCAAACGTTTTCATTACAATAAATATATGAGTTAATCACCTTCCAAGAAACAAATATTATTGCAACGAATAAAAAATTCTGAATAAGGATTTTATTTTACTTGAAAAGATGGAAATTCTCATCTCCTCAAATTCTCATGAAAGTTCTCGACGAAACGAAACAATCGGAAATTTACAAAAATCGAAGCTTTTTATTAGAAATAACTTGAGAACATTAAATGTTGGAGAAAAATTCTATAAATCCAATGGAAATTGATGTACCCCATAAGCACCCACCCCAAGACTATTCAATAACCCGTGAATTTTGCCGCGAGGTTAGAAGATCCACCCCTTTGGCATACGGGCACACCTACCTCTTCCTTTCTTTATTTCTACTTGAATTCTACTGGCTGGGTAGTCCCTGTCGTTGACGTTATCGGTGTCATTCGTTTTTCCTTCAAAGATAAAGGATATCGGATCGCACTGGCGGCTCATGTGAAAGTGTCCCGGGGCATATAAGGTGTGTGCATTGTACTAGAGGAACATCGAGTGGCAAGACATCAGACTTCCACGGGCTTCACACGGTGCTGTGCTCAGGGTACCAGGGAAAATCGGTCGTTGCTGGTGGTAGCGAACTTTCCGGGCCTTCGGGCCAATGGAAAGACGAGGTCTCGAGTCGGGGGATTCATATCCCTGTTAACTTTGGAGAATAAACCCCGTATTTTACATTGATAGTTCTTATTTCTTTACTTTTTCTTCATTTATTTTGCTTATCATTACTTGCCTGAGAGGGATAACCTGATAATGGGATTGGAGGGGAAAGTTTTTAACAGCTGGTTGAAAACCAGCTGAATATTAATTCTGTGCCCAATCACATTAAATTTTCAGTAAAATCTGAAATTTCATTTTTTTTTCTCGTAAATCGCATTCAGTGTCACTGTCCTCAAAATTCAAGAATATATTATTTTCTTATTTTTACCGGAATTTGTGGCCAGTTTCAAAGAACTTGCAACTAGCCAGCGCTCCAGGACCTTCAGCCATCAACGCCCGGGGGCGTTCAGGAATATATTTACCGGAATTTTCTGGTTTTCTATTCATTCTCAGGGAAAAATGAAACTGAAATTTACAGTTCTCTTTGATTTTTCCACGAAATTCTGAATTTTCAATGACGAAATTCCTTGAAATTTCAGTGGTAATTAAATTCGATGAAAATTTTTAAAACGTGTACCAAAAAATTCAGCCAAACTTTTTTAACAGTGTAGGGATTATCAAGGTGACACAGAACTTTGAACACATACATACAACTACACACGTGTTAAATTGTTAAATGTTGAAAATTAATGTGTTAAATTTGTGTGCTGAAATTGATGTGCGTTATTTTGACCGGTAACCTTAAAAAAAATCCATGCGAAAAACGACTTTCTCCGTTTTTCTGATAAAACCATCGGAATAAGTAATGTCCTCCTCAAATTAAGAGCAATTACTTAAATGCGTGACAATTGTTTCTTCTCCATAATTCAACAATATGATTATTAATGAGTATTAGCCCTCTGAATATGCCCCCGATAGAATCTCCCCAATTATAAAACTTTGAACGAACTTCGGAATCCATTATCATGCAACACATGGCGGGTATTCTAATGGCCCCTCTTTTCACTCCATCCGTAGAGGGCAGAGTCGCCTGTCCCAGTGCGTCCATTATCGATGAATTAAAAATCGCCGGTGGTACAAGGGCGCCCGGTGAAATAGCTCCTGGCCGCCCACATCGATCAGCGATTACACCTCATCAATAAAAAAATTGCCCACCGGCCGACACAATTTCATGAGGAATTCAAAAACGTAATTAACAACTCTTCATCATTACCAGAATGCCGTGCATTGTATCGGAAAATGTAGCGTACGTGGCTCTGTTCGGATACACAATATCCCGCAATTAGACTGCAATTACATTGACAGTAGTGGGATAAATTATAGGTACATTGCGTAGTTACACTATTAGGGACAATCCATGCACTGTGTGGGAGTCCGGGGTGAAAGGCAAATTTGACTCTGGCATCACATTGTTACAAAGTAATGCACGGAGAAAAAGGTAAAGAAAAATTACCGAACAAGTTAAGTAATCGTGGAGTGAACGGAGAGAAATTTTTTAGAAAAATTCTAGTGCTAGCACGGGAAAAGAGGCGCAAAGTGATGGCCAGGAAAAAATTCCAGTGCCGGCACTAGAAATTTTATTGAGGAAAACGTGAATTTTTCCCCGTATTTCTGTGAAAATTTCACAGAAATTCCTAGAAATTTTACTAGAAATACCACAAAATTTGACCTTAACAACACTAGAATTTTTCACAGCTGGTGGATTGTGATTTTTTCCAGTACTCGTACTACTAGAATTTTTCTAGAAAATTTCTCTCCGTGTGAGTTCGATTTTCAGTACTTTTCCCCCACACCCAGAAGAATGATTTATTTGAATCAAATAAAGTTTATTAAAATCAAATACATAAGTTTATTTAAATAGAAAGAAATATAGTTTTTTTCAAATTCAATAGATAGTTTGATTCGAAGTATTGTTTATATTAAATAAATGTTTTTTTACTATTAGAAAAACTTCATTTAATCCAAATAAATCATTTATACCAAATAAACAGTTTTCTTGCATTAAGAAAATTTGTTTATTTAATATTGATAATTTATTATCGTTTCGAGATGGTAATAAACTCGAAAAACATTAAACGAATAACATGCAATAAGTAGTAGGGGCTGCACATACATCACATAAGACATGTGGGGGGGAGGGGGGCGGAAAGAAATTTCTATTCCATGGTTTCACTATCAGGGAGACGATGGTGAAAGAAGAATCGGTGTGGGAAATATTACTGTACAGAACGATAATTTTTGCATCCATAGATGTATTTTTTTACGGAAAGAATCGTAAAATAACCTTTACAATTACACAGCTAACTTCGTTTTGTTTAATGCAAAAGTTTGTTTCATTCATGTAAAGTAGGCAAAAAAATTATCCTTAAAATACTCAAAATATCAGTGGCTGTAGTGGTCACGCGGGGAGTGTGTGGCTCCGGCGGTCATCCAAGCTAAGCAGCGTTCAGTCTGCCCAGTACTTGAATGGGTGTCCGATTAGGCACACCTAACCGCGTGGGACTACAGACGCCAGGCACGAATGTAGAGAACCACTGTGAGAACCCATTGAGTCAGTGTGACCAATGGACACAGTGCAATCCCTGCATTATCGGCCGGCTGCACGACTGAGGTTTTCCATGGTTTCCCTGGCAGTCCAATCCCGAACTGGGGTGCAGTTGGGGTGCAGTTGGGGATAAAGTAAGTCGGCCCATGGTAACGTAGATAGGGAAGGGAACAAAAATTTAAAAACCCGAGAGGGTATACATATAGAACCAAAAATAAACAAAAAATATTCAATAGTACATTTCGATACTAGGGCGTGGAGAACTTTTCTGGCAAATACGAGCCGAAGGCGAGTTCTGTAATCATATTCGCCAGAAAAAGTTCTTCACTTCCGTGTATCGAATAATATTTTTTGACACGAAGTGCGTTCGCTGCGCTCAGCGTTCGTGAAACAGCGCATTACGCACTGAGTGTCAAAAAATATATTCTCGATTCTTTCGGAAACATTTTTTGGGCTATTTTATCTTAATGGTGCAATTTTTTATTTAAAAAAACGAAATTAGCTGTGGAGGAGTCCAATTTCAACAAACTTACTCGTAATTATTATTGCACACATTTTTTTTTTAATTTTGGAAACGACAAATCTCTGTAGCTCAAAAATTGGAGGCCCTGGACTAGTTTTAACATTTTAGGCATCTGCGGGGGAAAAGGAACTATAAACAATCCATTTTTTTGCACTAATTATTCGTTTTTAGTTATATATAGTCGATCTTCAATGCATGAAATCTCACTCTAATCTTTCGCGACATTTAAAACTCATAGCAGTTCCTCCTTTAGAACATTGACAATAAATAACATTAATCTACTCATTGATCCTCCATCCTTCTCTTTTCCGAAATCCCTTTGTTACGTAACTGGATATCGATTGGGGTAGGGGAAGGGGAGACTCACGAGTCTATCCCAGAAGTGAGGGGATAAGTTGATCTGAAATCAGACAGGGTTCTCTACGGTTTTGACACAGAGTAGAGCCACATATACTCTCATATCTCTCAAGGATAACCGCGTGGTCGCATCCCACTCGCATACGAATTGGCCCTTGTCCTTTACCCCTGCCGAGGAGATGGAAAAAACAAAAAACGACGGAATGAAAATGTCATCGGTCGGAATGGTTTTTTTATTCGTATTGGAGAATCACTGGGAGGGGATTTTTTAATATAAAACTGTGGGATTTTTTTTTCGTCTGGTAGGGCAGGCATGAATCAGGCTTCGGGGAAATGTGAATCGAACATTTATCGTGGTTAATCTGGTGTGAAGAGTCACGTGGCTAGTGTAAACGCTGGGGAAATTCTCATATTTTTCAGATATGCACTTTTTCACTGGGTTCTCTCGTGGGAATTTTTGGGAGGATGATGGAGATAAATTTTGTCATTTTTCAGACTTTAAATATGCGAGTGCAGAATTTTTTTTTGCGAGAGCAAGCAAATCATTTTTGGTACAAATTTCGTGATTTTTTTTTCTAAATGCGATTTTTTTTCCAAATGAGCGCTATCTATTATCACTAATTTAAATTTAATTTGTCAGAGATAGAGCAAGAGTTTCAGAAATGTTGAAATTTCCAAAATTAGATTCTTAGCAATCGCTGAATAAATCATTATTGAGAAGGATTTAATCATCACTTTGAAAATTGCTGTCAATTTTATCTCGACTCTGTCAAAATATCATGGGAGTCGCATTATTCATTGTTGAATTGCACCGTACAACTTGTTTTTTTTTAATATTCCATGAATAATAATCAAAAAAGAAGATTGATTGGAATTCTATTTGGTTTTCATGATTCGCCCTAGATACGGTAATCATGATTCGGCCCGAACGTCCTAAACGCGTAACGCATCTCATCCGGGCCAAACTCGGTTGACTAAACTAGCATCGAGTATTACGCTCGATATTCCTTACGAAGGCCGAAGGGTTTGCCGAGTCGAATTTCTAGTCGGGTTATAGTTCCATTGAAATTTCAAGAAATTTCGTCATTGGCAATTGAAAATTTTATGGGAAAATCAATGAAAGCTGTAAATTTCAGTCCAATCATTCCATGAAAATGAGTAGAAATCAAGAAAATTCGGGTGAACATGATCTTGAATGTTTAATTAATTAAAAATTCATTGAATGTCCAGTGAAATGAGAAATTTCATTATTTTTCCTGCTAAATTTAATTTAACATCAATTTCCGGAAAGATTACTGGTCAACTGCCCATGAAATTTCAATTTTCTCTAACACTGCTACTCAAGCCAAAAACTTAATAAGATTCATTCATTCATGAAAATAAAATATATGACGATTGAAAATATTATGGGACAATCAATGAAAGATGTAAATTTCAGTCTAGTCATTCCATGGAAATAAATAAAAATGAGGAAAATTCAGGCGAATGTATTCTTAAATTCTTAATCAAATGAAAATTCATTGAATATCCATTGAAATCCGAAACTTCATGATTTTTCCCGCTAAATTGAATTCAACATCAATCTCCGAAAAGACTACTAGTCAACAGCCCATGAAAAGCTTTTTTTCTATCGCTGCGACTCAACCAAAAAACTTAACAAGATTCATTCATTCAAGATGCAGAACAAATAAAATTGAAAATAATATAATAGCACGTTTCCTGAATCCACGAACTATGTCGCCCCTAGTACAGTCACCATATCCTCTCTTCATCACCCAAGTAAATCCTAAAAAATTCCCCTGCTCTCTCCACCTCTCCGGAGAGTCCTGCCGGTCCTGAGGGAGAAATCGTGTAAGTTCCGTTACAACTGAGAACGTTAGCAAGAGAAACTGGGGAGAAAATGAAAGAGCATAAAACACACATGAGGGTATCCCCATAAAAGTGGGCGAGGCATTGGCCTTACGTGAACTTTAAGCTTTGGTAGATGTAGGTGGGCATCCCCCAACGAATCCTGCTGAAGGAGAAATAGTCGAGAGACACATTTGGGGGTATAGTACGGGGGTAGTCAGGTCGGTAACTGTATCTGTGTACGCGTGACCCGTTTTCCGTCTCAGTCTCATCTGACTTGGGGGTGGGGGGCACTGGGGTTGGCTCTTTTGGGTACTGGTGGTTGTGCCACGGTGTTTCTCCCCCCGATATTTCGCGAGGACGCACGAGTACCACCGATTTGTGCCGAGAGGTGCAAAGGAACGAAGAGAAAGAGAGAGAGAGAGAGAGGAGAGAGCTGGCCGCGCCCCACTCTAGACCCGACGACGACCTCGGCCGGAGCCAGCACCCCTACCACGACAATCATCCCTCTCTCTCTCTCTGTCTCTCTCTCTTTTTTACGTGCCCTTACGGTCCCCTGAAAAATTAAATCACTGGTCTTCAAACTCCCATCCGCTTTTGTTCGCCTCTTTGAGGGACGCGGAGAACAATTGTTGTTTGGATCTTTATGGGAATGTAGAGAGAACAGAGGGAATGTCAATAAACATGACCCTAGTATCAACTAGAGTCTAGGGGAAAAATCGATTCCCCTTGACCTCGATTCGGAATTTATTTCTGTCAAAAATTTCGAGGGACGGAAACATTGGGTTGGTCGCGACATTCGATACTTATTGGGAGAATGGATGGATCATTGGGGGGATTGTGGGATCATTAGGGGAACCTTCGTCGGTGGGGTACTGGGAGCTAATGAGAGAAGACAAATTGCCTCATTTTTCACTGAGGAAAGAGAATTCCGGATTTCTGAATTTTTTTCTTTGTGATTTTTCAAGGATTTTTAGAGTAAAAAGGGAGATATATTTTGCAAAGAAATTTTAATCAAGGAGTCGGTCGATGACGTTTATTATTGGGGATCGATTTGTCTGTGTTGGAATTTTCTTATATTCTAACGAATTTTTCAGTCCTGGTAACTGACTATCCCAAGCAAACCCTCTTATCATGAGGGGGAGGACTTCACTCGCACCCGAGAGAAAAATACAGTCACATAATTTGAGTTGAAGGAAGACGTAGAATATTAGTAAGGGCCTACTTTGTCGATATGGAGTTACGCTGTTAGAAATTTTTTTTAAAGTTCGTGGAAGATATCATAGTAAATCTCATGAGAGTGACATTGAATCGGATTTAGGGAAAAAAATGGTTATGAAATTTTAATTTTTAACTAGAGTTCACGGAAATTCATGAGTTTTCGATCGGCGTGACATGGAAATTTCACAACTTGATTGAATTTTCAGTGGAACATGAATATTCAGAAACAAAACGACACGAATTTTCAAGTTTTCCCTGAATTTCCCTGATTTTTCTGAATTTTCACAGAATAATTGAACTGAAAAATCAAGCATCTTATTCTTATGGATTTCCAGATCATTTCAACAGAAAATCAATGGAATATTTGATTTTTCAATGAGAAGATTTCCTGAAATTTCAGTGGAACTTGAACACGTTAAAAATTTCCGGAATTTGGCACAGAAAATTTTTAACGAAAATATTTAACAGTGTAAAAGACAATTATTCATACGAAAATGTTTAACAGTGTAAAAGACAACTCTGTTCAAGCGTGGGTTCAATGCTTGGGCTGCCTGCTTGAACAGTTTTTGAGAGGACCCCCTCCTCCTCAATATCTGAGATCATGAATTTGATTGCATATTAAAATTTCTAGATGAGTATCCCAACTTCTAAAATATTGTCCGCAACAACTGTTACGAATATTATTATGGTGCCACCACAGTAAACGATATTTCATTTTTCTCTAACAGCATTGTTATCCAAAAACTCCAATTAACGGTTTGATTTAATTACCAAAAGGAATATATCGTTCGAAGTGTGAGAAGTTAATCATAATCCGCGGCTCATCCAAGCATTTAGAACCGATAATCCCCCATGGAAAACCACTAGCAAAAAACCGATACTAAGAATTGCGGATGCGTGAGCTTCCCATTCTACACACCTTGTTCGCTCTCCTCCTCGGGAAGAAAACAATGCCAGTGTGGGTATATGAGAATCAATGGCACACTCTATTATTGATGAGCTTGAATTACAAAGAGAATCCAAATATCCCCGGACGTACGTCGGCGGTATTGGATAATATGATCTGTAGCAGCGGAGATCCAGCGAGGAAATTCACGGTTGGATGAGTTGAACTTGGGATGTGTTCGTACGAGCGTAAGTAGATTAACCGCGAAAATCTACCACACCTCGGCTCTTTTCGATACTCATTCCAGGGGGCAGAGTACCATGAGAATTGGCAAGTGCGAAAATTGCCCACATAATCCCTGTACTGGAGAATTTTGTAATTTTTGGTCAGGCGAAATTTTCGGTGGTTAAAACTCCCCACCTTTGAATAATTTTGGGACTGGAGGATTTCATAAATTTATGGGAATTGTTCACGCGGGGAATTCTCGAAACAGTTTTAGGAATTGTTGAACGAATTTACGAATGATGAAGAATTCTTTTTTTGTAGTTTCGATAAACATCGAATTTTCTTGATACACTGATAGACTGATTCATGTATTCCTAACGAGATTCGTTAACTATTAACAAATGAACAAGTTGAATATAACGAAATGAATATTCGTTAATAGTTAATAAATGGTTCACTTGAAAGATGAAAATCGAGTCGAACAAGGTCTCTCAAATGTGCATTAATTGTTATCCAAAAACTCCAATTAACAGTGAGAAGATTAACAGTGACAATTAAGTGTGAGAAGTTAATCATAATCTGCGGCTCATCCAAGCATTTAGAACTGATAATCCCCCGTGGAAAACCACTAGCAAAAAACCGATACTAAAATTGCGGATGCGTGAGCTTCCCATTCTACACACCTTGTTCGCTCTCCTCCTCGGGAAGAAAACAATGCCAGTGTGGGTATATGAAAATCAATGGCACACTCTATTATTGATGAGCTTGAATTACAAAGAGAATCCAAATATCCCCGGACGTACGTTGGCGGTATTGGATAATATGATCTGTAGCAGCGGAGATCCAGCGAGGAAATTCACGGATGGATGAGTTGAACTTGGGATGTGTTCGTACGAGCGTAAGTAGATTAACCGCGAAAATCTACCACACCTCGGCTCTTTTCGATACTCATTCCAGGGGGCAGAGTACCGTGAGAATTGGCAAGTGCGAAAATTGCACACATAATCCCTGTACTGGAGAATATTGTAATTTTTGGTCAGGCGGAATTTTCGGTGGTTAAAACTCCCTTGAGTAATTTTAGGACTGGAGGATTTCATTAATTTATGGGAATTGTTTACGCGGGGAATTCTCGAAACGTTTTAGGAGTTGTTGAAGGAATGTACGAATATTGAGTAATTCAAAAGGGTTGACGAACGATGAACAATCCATTTTTTTTCATCTCCGCAAATATAGAATTATTTTGATAGAAGGTGTTTCCGTGATTGACATAATGATTTTCCCAAATTATGGTTTGAAATAGTATTCTTCCTACGAGTTTGAAAACAATTGAGAAAATTAGACAATTCAAGAACAGAAGAGAACAGAAAAAAATACACTTCCAAATTTTTTATTATTACTGTGAGTAATGGAAACTGCTCACATAATTCCTGGTCTGGAGAATACTGCAGTTTTTGGTCAGGGTCAATTCTCCGTGGTCTGAACTCACCGCCTCTCAGTAATTTTCGTTTCATAAGTTTATGAAAATTATTCACGATAGGAATTTCCGCGATAATTTAGTCATTTCCAAACGCATTTATGGAGACTGAAGAATTAAATTTTTTTTTTGATCTCTTTGAACATCAAATCCTTTGGACAACGAGGTGTTTTATGATCGACACGATTCTCCCGAATTATAGCTATTTTAAATAATAATCTTCTTACGACATTTACAACAATTACTCATATTATCAGACGATCTGAACAGAAGAGCAACGCGATTCCAAATTCCCGATTATTATTCCGATTATCACCGTGAGAATGACCAACTGCGACAATGGCTCACATAATCCCTGCACTGGAAAATCATGTAGTATCCCATCGGTGTGGACTTTATATTGAGGTCAGAGGTGTACACACTGAGGGAAAAAATTCCTAATATGTAGACCATATTTACTTGAGGGAACTAAATTATCTTCAATGGCTTAAATCTCAGAATGTTTGCGCTTCGCGGAACTCGAATAAATTCTCATTTATTAGTATCGTTCTGCGTTACATTCTGAATATATTACATATCGAAACATTGCAAGTGCATAAAAAAAATCATAAAAACAGTAAATACTTGAAGATTGACGATTCTTGTACGCGAATGAGAGAGTTCATTTTCGACAAAATCATGCTTGAATATAAGAATATTTTAAAGCACGAGACCTTTCCCTAGCCACGTGAGTTGAAAGGCCTGGGAGATTTAAGCGATTGAAGAAAAATTACTTGCCTCAAGTAAATATGTTTCAAATATTAGAATCTTTTTGTTTAGTGTGAATATTTAGGCTAAACGCGTCCTTTCCTCTATAAAAAATTGGTGTTAATACCGTTATTGTCAGTAATTTATTTCACCAGGGATAACTTTTAGCCTAGGAACAAGGATAATCTTCGCTTAGGAACCTAGATAATACAAATCTTTTCTCATATGAGAAAAAAGATTTTTCCCTTAAAAAAAAGATTTTTTCTGATCACTTTTTTTCCATTCATATCCTCTTCTAAACAAAGAATGCAACGTTTTTGTCAGCAATCCATTCCAGCATGCTTGACTCCAATGACCTTGACAATGAAAATAATGATAAATAAAATGAAACAAGATCGAATGAAGTGGAATTAAATGGTAAATCAGTTCATGATATAATCCTTTGAACTATAATAAAATGTCAAGACTGAAATATCATATAACTTTTCAATTCCTTCTCCACGTTTTATTAGACCTTTCATTATTTCCAAAAATTAGTCACTCTTAAAAACAATATGAACAATTCATATGCCCATTCCATGCGTCCTTCAACATTTCATGCGCCCTATCTCTAGTATAATGAAAAAAACTGATAAAAAAAGATTTGTATGATCTAGGATCTTCAGCAGATTAACTAATGAACGAAATCTGCTCCAGATACTTTAAAGAGCAATCTGTCTTGTGACATGAAACAATTATTTAGTGCAAAATAATATAATTCTAGCTGCAAGTCAGTCGTAATGTGACATCAAACTTTATGTACCTTTCATTGTTTACTATAATTGTAATTATTTACAAAAATAAATGATAGAGTAAAAGAATGCAACGAACCACTAACTTAATTATGCTCGGGCATCAACTCCTCTTATTGTCGTCCACTGACGTTACAAATTTATTTCCATGTTCTTGAATATGCAACCGAAATAGTCTCCTCACCTTTAAAAATTCTCGAAAACGTTGGCCAAAATCACAGCTGGATTCTCACACCCAGAATTGATTCTTGAAATAAAACAAGTAATACCGAGAACGGAGGACTTCTCCCTTGAAATGAACCCACGAGGACTTGAAATTATTCTCCCCCACATGAAACCATTCCCCTTATCGACTACCCTCGACAGTTTCGCAATGTTGAATGCCCTCAGTCGAGATTATTTCAATGAGCCAACCGGAAATTTCAGTACACTGGAAATTGAATCGAGAATTGTCAGAGCCCAGCAGTTTCTTCTATGGGCGTCTTAAAGGACTGCAACAATAAAAGACATTTCAATGGTCTACTACCTTCAGCATTTTACCACTCTCACAAATGTTAACGAAAAAAGGAAATCTAGGATAAAAGGGAAGATACAATTTCCCAGGCATTAAAGTGAGCGTTGAAAACTTTGTTGAAGAACGATGGAAAGTGGATAAAAAATACGACATGAATGGAAAGAGAGAGAGGGAGGAGTGCCCTGGATGATAAAGGAGAGGCATTAATACAAGCCATTTGGGAATTTATTCTCGCTGTGAGTCAAAAGAATTTCATGCCATAAAAAATTCTTGTTAAAGTTATTGCCAATATATGCTGCGTTCTACCTCACGGTTTGACCTATATATTGGTATGTAATGGGAATCCCTTCGTTGGTGGCTTGATCTCGCTCGTGCTGGGAGTGACAAGCCCTCCAGCAAGTTGTATATCCTGCATTGCATACTGAAATAGTCCTTCGTCAAGCCCTTGACACGTTATTGATTGAAGGTACCGTGAACAAACATTTTGTCATGAGTTGCTCGGGGGCAATCTGTTTAGCTAATGACAAGATGTGCTGAGAATATACAGGTGGATCATGGCATTGAGCGAAGATCTCCACAGTTGGAGAACTCGAATACAATTCAGTAGCGAAGTGGTAAAAGGGTTTCAGTCGACTTATCTCCCAGTGAGTTTTTGAGGATAATTTTTTCCAATCGGATTTCGATCAATCAGAGCGCAGTATTTGAGGGTACCCGAGAGTTTTATTTCGGATATTTCCTCCTACCTTTTGAATATTTCGCAGTGTTTCTTCATTTTTTTAACCTGAATATTTCGGAGTAGCTCTTTATTTTTTCGGCTCATTTCAGTTACAATCTTATATTTGACAGTCTATCGAAATCAGGTTATTTTATTAACATAATTTGTTCAAATCTTCCCCAATTCACCTCCTGATATTGTCCACTGCACTCGCGCAAGCGCTCGGGATTTTTTAACCTGCAAAACTTGACACCCTCATTTGTTTGCAACGAAGCTA
Organism: Diachasma alloeum; assembly: GCF_001412515.2. Taxonomy (NCBI): domain Eukaryota; kingdom Metazoa; phylum Arthropoda; class Insecta; order Hymenoptera; family Braconidae; genus Diachasma; species Diachasma alloeum. Next base: position 20,506 of record NW_021680475.1, read on the forward strand.
TCGGGAAATACTCGATGATTTTGAAGCTCTTGGGGTATTACTCCTGAATATTTCCGAATCTAAGGGAGATAGCAAAATTTTCGTAATTACATTTCTTGTAGCTCTCAATCGACTCTAGAAAAAAGGTTGTAACAAAAATTTTGCTATCTTCCTTAGATTCCGAGATATTCATTGAAAACTGGTCAATAGTCAAAATTGACTTGTACCGTTTTACCACTTCGCCACTGAAATGATGTTCACCTCACACTGAGAGAAAAAAACGTGTTCTCAAAGAAGCCTTGTTTGAACCGAAAATAACGTGAGCTGAAAATTACGGGATGGGAATTGTTTCGTTTGAACATACGAAAGTTTCGAAGGGATCGTTCATGCCAGATGGTGCCTTTTCACGATGAGAAGATCTCTCATAAAGTGAAATTAATCAAGGAGTACTTTGTTTCCAAGTTACAGGATTGCTATCGTATCATCACTCCTATTCCAATATATCTCCTCTTCTGGGCCATTGTGCGCACAATATTAACGATATTAACGCAATATGAGTAGAAATGGAAGAGAATCGTTATACAGAAAAAAATTTTTGATTGTCACACTGATAGAAAAGGTGGAACGATTCAGTTGCACCAAACGAGTCTTCTTAACTGTTACCGCGATTCGTTAATAGTTAACGAATCGTGGTAATAGTTAAAAAGTCTCGTTTGGTTCGACTAAACCGTTCCATCAGTGCAGGAAAATGTCATTGATTTTTAGGAATATATCACCAAATTTCAATGATAACAATCATTGATGATCAGGATCATTCTAGTCAGTGTCCAATATCATGAATAATTGACCGTTTTGACGTAGACGAAAGTCAGATTACACTGTTAAAAATTTTCGTCTGATTTTTCTGTGCTAAAGTCCGGTAATTTTTATTGTACTCAAGTTTCACTGAATTTTCAGGAAATCTTGTCATTGAAAAATAAAATATTCCATTGATTTTCTATTCCAATGAGCTGGAAATCAATAAAATACTTGATTTTTCAGTTCAATTCAGTACCGAAGCGATAAACCGGGTTAAGTCGATTTTGACTTTTAGTAAGTTTTTGATGAATATCTCGGAATCTAAGAGAGACGGCAAAATTATTCACATAATCTTTTTTATAACCCTCAATTGGCCGTACAAAAAGGTCATGACAAAAATTTGTCTATCTCTCTTAGATTCCGAGATATATGGCAAAAACTGGCCAACAGTCAAAATTGAATTATAACGCGGTTTACCGCTTCGCTACTGAATTATTCTCTAAAAGTTCAGAAAAGTCAGAAAAATTCAAGGAAAAATTGAAAATAAATATCATTTTATTTCTAAATATTCATGTTGCATTGAAAATTCAATCAAGTTGTAAAATTTCCATCTCACTCCCACTGAAACTTCATGAATTTCCGTGATTGATTCAAACTGTTATTGTTGCCTTCATCAGCAACATATGAGGATAGAATAACTCAATGACTTACGAGGATGCAATAAATCAAGTCATTTAGATTTTTTCCCGGAAATCTATAGGGACTAACTTTTGGGTGATACTGTCTTGGGATATACCTCAAAGTTCAAATGTCTGAAGTGGATGTGAAAACCCCTAAAAAAATCATGAGACATAAAAAAAATGCGAAAAATATAATGTCTAACTGATTGGCGTGTGACGATAACCAGTGGTACAACGTGCTTGGTGCCACTACACAGTTTTCTGTCTCTCGCCCGTCTGGATTATTGCCAGGATAATTTTAGCTTTTATTCGACGCTCAATAGACCATTCTAATTCCCCGAATCCAACGACTACTCGTACCTACGTATGTGACACTAGTTTCTGGATTATATCGAAGGGGGGATGGGTACGGGGGATGGGAAAAGAGGAAACAAAAAATAAAAACTCAAAAATTAAGAGACAAGGTAAAATGCATTTTAACGACCCTCACGTGCGCCTGCGGGTGACCTGGTGCTCCGGAGGTGTGTGCTATATGACTTGGTTGGCGCTCGTCGACTCGTTGGTGGAATTTTCGTTTGATATGCAAAATTCTACTCGTGATATACCGACAAACGAGAAAATGAAATGAAGGACTTTTGATGTATCCTCGTATGACACATTTCAAGGTACACGTTTTGACACTTTTGTACCACACGCCATTGTCTCATACCATTATACTCTGGCTGTTATGTTTCTGGTGGTCGTGTGACATTTTTTTTTTTCGATGGGAATATAGTGCGTTTCCTTTTTTCACTTTTTACGAATTTTTTTTATATGCATTATAATAGGGATAACCCGGGTCGTTCCATTCTTTTATGCGAACAGTTTTTTCTTTTTGCAGACTTCTTCTACTTTTTTGCTGCCTGATTTGAATTTATGATGAAGTCATTTCTCATGATTTTTTATGGTGGATGGGAAGGGCATTGTTCTATCTTTTGTGTAAAGGAGATATTCTCTGTTTTCTGTAGTTTAGAAAGTAGGGAAAATCGGAATTTTATGGACAGGCGATTAGTAACTTTCGGGAGAGTGAAATTGGATTCGATTTCGGGTAAAAAATTTTTAATTTCAGATTTCAATCAAGTTTCAATGAAAATCCATTTTTTTGAGCAGTAGAAATACGATAATTTCTCAATTCAGTTGCAGTTTGAATGAAAATATGAATATTCAGTACCAAATTATGCTGAATTTTTGAATAATTGGAAATTGACGAATGCATTTACCTGAATTCTTCAGTTTCTATTGATTTTTATGGAATAATTGACCTGAAATTCACAGTTCCCATTGATTTCTTCATAGAATTGTGAATTTTCAGTGAAATTCCTTGCAATTTTAGTGGAATAATAGTGTGTAAACTTTGTCAAAAAGCGTTTCGCAAAAATTTCGGCCAAAATTTTTTAACAGTGTAACAATCAGTGCCAATTTGTTTACTATATCTCCATTCTAAAATGTAATGAATACGACAGAAGTCATAATTGTAACATCGTAGGCCGTTGAGCAGTTTCTCAATGCCTCAACAAATCATAAAATCTTAGATTTGACTGAAATTTCAATGAAATTTCAATTTTTTAGCAGAAACACGAGAATCTCATAACTTAGTTGCATTTTCAATGAAAACATGAATATTCAGTATCAAATAACCCAGAATTTACAATTAATCGGCAATTGAAAAATGTATCTGTCTGAATTTTTATCTCTTCATTGATTTTTATATAATAATTGGAGTAAAATTTACCGTTTCCATTGATTTCTCCCCAAAGTTTTGAATTTTGAATTACAATATTCCTTGAAATCTCAGCGGAATCATGTGATAAAAATCTCCAAGAAGTGTTCCGGAAATTTCAGCTATGAATTTTTAAGAGTATACATTCTTCAAGAACAAGCGTTTTGCGTAAATTTTTTTACTACATCTTCATTTTAAAATGTAATGAATACGAAATAAGTAATAATTGTGACGTCATAGTCCGTTGGCAGGAGTTTCAGTTTCTCAATAAATCAAAAAATTTAAGATTTTAATAAAATTTCAAATTTTTCTGGTGTAGAAACCCCAGAATTCCCCAACTTATTGTCATTTGTAATAAAAGAATTAATATTCAGTACCAAATAATCCTGAATTTTCAATTACAAAATTCCGTAACATTTCAGTGGAATCATAATGTGATAAAAATTTCCAAGAACTGTTCCGAAAATGTCAGCCAAGAATTTTTATCAATACACATTCTTCAAGAATGATGATTTTTACATGTTGAATTTTTTACTAAATCTCCATTTTAAAATGCAATGAATACAAAAGAAGTCCTAATTGTGACGCCAGTCATTGCCAGTGGTTTCTCCATTTCTCGCTATTTCCCTGAATATTAAAATTCTATTCAAATTGTTGTCTCCGTCTTCACCTACACTCTGAGATGATGAATTGAAATTAAACCGTTAACCCAAGCACTGACAGCCAGATAAATCCGAAAAAATCACTCATCGTGGCTCACAGGGGGATGGGGGAGACGGGGCAGGGGGGAGGGGAGAGTGAATAAGTGGGAGTGGTGATATTACCGTGGGGTAGGTCTAATTAATGATACAGCACCATCCCACGACGCTATAACTGCCAAACCTAATGCATCTATGACAAGCCAAGAGAGTGGGCGTGTATAATCTTTTGACTCCAAGTTGATTATCCTAGTGTCCAATTGGCCCAACTCCCCCCCACTAGTGCGCCTCAAAAATAGTCGGGGCTGGCCTGTGACACATGTAAAACGTAAATATCCAGAGCTAAGACACTGGTGGATGATGGAGGGAGAGGGAAAAAAGGGAGGAAAAAAAAACAACGTGTGTGTGGAAGTGAGGGCCAACCATGTGGCATGAAACATTGGCTCAAAACTTTTCACTCTGATCTCTGACTTCGTGATTGTCGGACCCGGTCTACACTGTCAGAGGCGTCATATTCACATTCTCAAGAACATTTTTCATTATTTTCAAGGGAAACGANGGGGGGGGGGGGGGGGGGGAAGGGGGGAGGGGAGGGTGAATAAGTGGGAGTGGTGATATTACCGTGGGGTAGGTCTAATTAATGATACAGCACCATCCCACGACGCTATAACTGCCAAACCTAATGCATCTATGACAAGCCAAGAGAGTGGGCGTGTATAATCTTTTGACTCCAAGTTGATTATCCTAGTGTCCAATTGGCCCAACTCCCCCCCACTAGTGCGCCTCAAAAATAGTCGGGGCTGGCCTGTGACACATGTAAAACGTAAATATCCAGAGCTAAGACACTGGTGGATGATGGAGGGAGAGGGAAAAAAGGGAGGAAAAAAAAACAACGTGTGTGTGGAAGTGAGGGCCAACCATGTGGCATGAAACATTGGCTCAAAACTTTTCACTCTGATCTCTGACTTCGTGATTGTCGGACCCGGTCTACACTGTCAGAGGCGTCATATTCACATTCTCAAGAACATTTTTCATTATTTTCAAGGGAAACGAAAAAAACAAATCGCAATTTTTTACTCTTCCATTTTTTGGACAGTTGAAAAGAAAATTATTCAGTGAATAAACATAAGTTTAGTGATTGAATAATCGATTGATTAGTTATTCGATTGATAGCAGAAACAGTGGAGTGTGTGAAGTGCTGCGATAAAATAAAATTTCATGAATTGTGATTGATTGATTGAATGATCGATACTATGAGTGTTGTGAAGTACTAGATAAAAAATAAGTGCTGGTGATATTTCAAGACGTAAACACCCTGTGAAATGATGACCCTTATGACAGACGTGGGAAGCTATCCCTATGAAACGAGGCCCTCGTGCGATACTTACCATTCACATCACCATCACCATCGGCACTTTTACAGTTCACCGGAGGCTGAATATTTTCCGAGTTATGGAGGTGAACGGGATAGGGAGGAGCAGCAGAGAACGACTAGTGCAGATGGAAGTGCTGCATCACCGGAGAGCATTGCTTCTGGTCATTATCGGCATGATCAGCTAAGGTATTCATAACTTTATCAAAGGAAGAGGCAATTTGGATGATTACCAATTTTTTTTGTGAATGAAAAAAATTTTAAAGGCAGTTATTTGAAAGGGTAATAATTAAGGTGGTAATAAAAATGAATGATTTTCGGTAGAAATCATGGGGATTTTTTATATTGATACAAAGTAATGACTGTGAATGACAATGGTCGTTTTTTGTGATAATACACTGTTAGAAATTTTTTAGAGTTCAAGTTGAGAGCAGGTCGTCATGAAATTTTTCATTTTCATTGAACATTTAATCAAATCATACTTTTTATATTAAGTGATCATTCAAAAAACTTATGAACCGAAAATTTTTTACACCATATCATGCACGAGAATTCCTAATTAGACTAAATAAAAATTCTCTTGTTATAATTAACGAGTTTCTTCTTAAATGTTCCATAAAAATCTGAAGTGTATTGTTGATAGTTCAAAGTTACCACAATATCTGTAGATAGTTCATGTGGACTCATTTTTATAAAAAAAAACATGTATGTAAATTGAACTATAATTGTTCAGAAATGCTTGAATAAAAAAAAATCTCACTGAAAACTTAATGGAAATCCTAAATTTTAGCAGCAAAAAGACAAGAATTCTCCAAGTTCTTTGAATTTCGAATCGCAATCCAAATATTCAGTAGCAAAATACGTCGAATTTTCAAGAAATATCTGACGATTTTTATAGAATAATTAAACTGAAAATTAGTTTCCATTGATTTTTTCATCAATTTATGATTTTTCAATGACGAAATTCCTTGAAATCCCAGAGGAATTTTCTTCTCGTAAAAGTTCCAAAATGTACCGGAAGCTTTAACTGAAAAATCTGAACAATGAAGTCTGGAATTTCAAACTTATTAGATGCAATTGATTTTTTTATGGCTTTCATTCTCATCCAACAATTTCATCGAATATTCACTAAATGAATTGACTTGCCAATAACAAATATTTCATTGAAAATTAATGTAAAAAAATAGTTAATTAAAAAAAATCACTGAAAGAATGAAAAATTTAATAATTGTAGAATACTAAAATGAAAACCTATTTTATGAATTGAATTCAGCATTAGAATCCCCCAACGAGTGTAATAAAAATGGAAATGTTCCACCTCCATGATAAAGCCCTTCTCCGCTTCCCTTTATTCTCTTCCACTTCTACCCTCACACACTATCTTGTCAAATTGCTCCAAGTACCCGAGAGTATATAAAATCCAACCCCATGAATGATGCGCTCGAGATGCTCTGTTCGACGTTAAAGCGAGAAAGACCGTGAAATATTGGCTTTTTTCGTTCTTTTCAATTCGAGGAACAGAGGGTGATAGAATTTCTGGACACGGGGGGTTTATGTACAATGCCGAGAGGAGTGTTGGCCCAGTCGAGTGCCTATGGATTGAGCTGACACATTTATTGACGCGCTAAAGAAGTTTAACTCCGCGGAAATCGAATGACACGGGTGTAATGAACGGAAAGAGTTGATTGCTTATGTGTCAGGGAGTGACGATTGATTTGTTGACCTTTAAACTGTTTTCACTTTATGCAAATAGATGGGTGGAGGGTTCACGAGGGGGGATGAAGGGTCTCAATCATCTTGGTATTTGAGGAAAAAGAATATGATCACTAATTTCGGCAAGTGAATGTGGTATCAAATCACTCCTGGAAAAAAGATTTTAATTTCATAAACAGTTTAGTAGTAATTTTCAGGAGAATGACATTGAATTTGATTCAGGAGGAATAAAATAAAGAAATATCACGTTTCACTGATGACTACCTCAATCCTGATTTTGATCACTTCAGTGTTATTTTGATAATTCCACAGTGATTTAGCGATTGCATTCCCTTCCTTTGACAGATAAATTTCTGTTGTTCTGTCTTCTCTTCTTTTGACTTCAAAATTCACCGGGTTTTTGTCTCTGGCTTTCCTGCGAAGAAATGAGTGCATCAAGTTTTGCAGAAAAGCTCTCGTGCGGCGCACTCCAGTGTTTTAGCTTTCAAAACTTAAGGATATCCAAGTACTTTGGTGATTTTTTCTCTAGTGAAATGCTCTTTTACTTTTGTAGTCGAACATCAGAGCTTTCTTTTGAGCCCCATTTGATGCTAAGCTTGCGAACATTTTACAATGATTTTGTTATTTGAACTTTTCAGGTCTGAATTTGAATCTCGATATTGAACTGTTAGAAAACAGTTTAAAAATCTGAAAAAAATTAGTTTACTTTTAGATGAAGATTGATGGAATAATTAAAAAATTTCAATTGTTAAAAATTACGAGCATTTCCTATGAATAATTTATAAACAATCAATTTTTTACTATAAAAATCAATTGTTTTGATATTTAAATCGAGGTGAAATTTAAGCTGTCATTTAAATATCAATGATTTCTTAACATAAAAAACTCAAACGAAATTTAATCAATCATTAAAACCAAAATTAAGTTAACATTCATAACATTGAAAATTCAAATGCAGCTTTTATTTAATTTTCAAATAGAAATGTCTAAAAAGTGTAGGGTTCTAAAATCTTCAAATTTTTTTTCCAGATTTGCTCCCAATTAACCCTAGACTGGTCCCCTATATGAGGAAAACGTAGCAACGCGTCGTTCTTCTTTAATTTTCTTTCACTGGCCTAGTGAAATTTTTTTTCAAAAATCCCTCTGTCAATTGAAGTGTTTAAAAAATTACTGTAATTTTTCGAATATCCTAGTGTCCAAAATTTCTCAAGAACATAACTTATTTCCAAAACAGGAATTATTTTTTCCCACGTGGAGAGAAATACTCAATAAAAATATCTTTTCCGGAATTCCGGAGCGAAATGTGGTTGCAGGAAATTGAATCTAATTGAATCGAAAAATTACGACCTCCACTTAAGTTTTCTGAGTCGATTATGTAATCGGTGTTACATGAAATTATCCGTTAAGCGACGTTGTCAAAAACCCACTAAACGCGCTCGGGCAGCGTAGAGTGAATTAGGCAACGATGGAGCCGAAATAACACGGCGATTAATCCGCGCGGAGGTGACAAAGTCGCCGGTTCGCATCTGGGGACCAAACTAGAGTTAAAATTCTTTCGATCTCACCAAAAATGATGAAATAAACATTTACGAAAATTTAATGAAAGGAAATGATTTTATTTCCATCAAAGACTTTTTAAGAATACAATTGATTTGTTTACAGATCACAATCACACTATCTCCCAGACTCTGACGACGCATCGTCAATCCTGTCCGCAGATGCGTCGGGAGATCCAGAGTCGGCTTCAGCAGACGGTGATGAGACGACTAATGAAAGTGAGAGTGTAGAACACGTGCCACACCCCCACGTACTGGACGCAAGTTCACCCCATGGGCCACGAAGGTGCCTGCTGTGGGCCTGCAAAGCATGTAAAAAGAAGACAGTGACGGTTGACAGGAGAAAAGCGGCGACGCTGCGTGAGAGGAGAAGGTTGAGGAAGGTCAGTCCCTTGGCAATTCCATTCGAAAAATATCCCACACTTTATTCAGCGCGATGAGGGTCACACCACTTTTTTCATGTACCTGAATTTTTTTACGGGCAGTTTTGACCTTTTTCGAACCTTTTTTGATGTATGAAAAATCGTAAATGGGAGTCATGACATAACTTAAGTACCGAAGTGGTCAAACGGTTTAAGTCGATTTCGGCTATTGGCCAGTTTTCAATGAATATCTTGAAATCTAAGGAAGATAGCAAAATTTTTCTCATAACCTTTTTAGTAGCACTGAATTCGCTCTTCAAAAAAGGTTATTATGGAAATCTCCCTGAAATTTGGAAATATTTTTGGAAAACACAACTAAAGACTAAATTGACTTAAAGTAGCTCTACCCTTCGGCCACGCTACGCTGTACTTTTGGATATTTTCAGTTTCTAAATTTTTCAACTAAATTGCATGGAAAAAAATTGAAAAAATTTATACTCAGTCAGTATTATCTAAATTAAATTTCGCAAAGTATTGATATTTTTTCAAATATTTCCCTCTTATAAATAAATAATAAAACTTGTTTGGAAAACGGTGGATTATTTTTTATGAGGTATCAACAAAATTCTTGATTTTTTCACATCTAATGAAAAAAAATTCAGATTTTAATCTTTGATTACAATGAAAATTCTGATTTTCACATAAGACAATCTACTGGGCTAAATCCTGATTTTTAAACATTTCTTGTTTGAAAAACCAAAACGATAATTAAATTGAGAAAAAAATTAGAATTCCGAATTTAATCGAGTTTTCTGCAATTTTTTTGCAGTTTTCAATAATCTTTGAATTTACTGTAAGGGTAGAGCTACTTTAAATCATTTGACCACTTCGCTACTGATTTCTATTTTCTAATAACATTTATCATTTGATTGTTGTAAACAATTTGATAATCTCAATTTTTATTCAAGTGATTTTATGGAAGATCATCTAAAATCTATGAAATAAGAAAATTGAAAAATATGACAAATTGGGAGAATATTATAAAGAGTTCATAATACCTCCAAGACTCCTTAAAAATTAGGGACACATACATAAAAAATGAAACTTTTCTTATGTGAATCGAATGACAATAATGCGCTTCGCGCAGCCTGCTTCAAACTCGACTGATTGCACGACCTGACATAAATTCTCTTATTCTCCTAAAAAAATTGATGATTTCTTGGCAAAAGTAATTTTTTTTCAGTGTACCCCATTAAATTTCATTGGGGAAATTAATTAAAATTTATGAATATCCGTGGACAATCAACTTTTCTATCATCCCAACAATTTCACCATATTCCTTCAAAAAACCTAAATATCCTCGTTAAGTTTACGGTGAGCTGAGGCGGGTTTATGACCTGAGGAGTTGAAGGTGTAACCACGGCTAAGGCTTGACGTACTGGCCCGCAGAGTTAGTAAACTTGCGATGAGTTTATGGCGGGGATTAACCGCGGGTTAAATAGCTCCCGAGGGGCATGAAGGGGGGGGAGGTAGATTCGAGGCTAGTAACAAGCCTGGGATTAGTGAAATCTTTCAAATGTTGGAGTAACTCCTTTCATATTGCTGAAGACTGACGTGTGCCGGGATATCAGCGTAAATCACATTAAATACGGTAGCTTCACAGGAATTCTTGGGAGCGAGACGTATTTGATGGGAAGTTATTTCTTGTTAGAAGTACAACGAATTTCGTCATTGTCGGAAATGGAAATAGATGTGGGGAGATATTTCCAATAACTTTTTTTGATCTATTTGAATCTTATAACAGTTTTATTCCTCAGTGAACAACATTTCGTAATTTTGATACTTGAAAAACTTGGCTACTTAAATTGCTAAACTTTATTTGATTCACATAAATCGTCTTTTGTAAACGCTCGTAATAAAGCTTTCATGCAAACTGAAACATTATTTTTATTAGCGTTTTTATTTACATCAAATAAATAGTTTGTTAGATATAAATAAAGGAAATGAGAAACAACAACTGAGCACACTCGAAAGGCATAAAATTCATTGAACATCATTGAACATTAGTTCAACATTGTTTGAATCAAATTGTCAGGCCACATACTTGAATAACAGAGGATTTATAAATATGAGCAAATTAATTTTAGAACAGTCGAATCGTCAACTCAAGAACGAGAATGTTTTGATTTTAAGAACCCGGGTGTTCCTGAGTAAAAAAATCCCAGCTCTTATTTAAAAACCCTAAAGGGTCTGAATTCTAAAGCCAACATTTCTGTCAAATTGGAGAGAATTTACATTAAAGATATCCAAGTATCTCTTACAGTTTGGTACAGAACACACTATAGATTTAATCATTTTCTATCATCAAATTCGTCAATTAAATTGGGTGAGAAAAATTTGAAAACAATCCTGAATATTCAGCGTCACTCAAATGACATTTTGTACAGAATTATTATTCTTTAAACATTCGTTGTTTACAAATAAATAATTGAAGTTGTTCAAACTTTCGGAAACCTTATTTTTTACGCATGAAATCGATTTCAGCTAAAAATTATGAATATGAGTAAATCCGTTGCGATTTTAAACAAATGATTTTTATGATGGGAAATTGACAGTTTAAAATTTATTTATAGAAAATGCTCGTAATTTTGAAAAATTGCAATTTATGAACTATTTCATCAATCTTCCTCCGAAAGTCAATTTTCAATTTTTTTTTCAGATTTTTAAAATGTTTTCTAACGGGTCAATGTCCAGATTCGTATTCAGACCTGCAAAGTTTAAATAATAAAATCAATGTAAAATGTCCTGTCACATGGGGTTAAATGGAGCTTAAATGAAAGCTTTGATTTTCCACTACAAAAATCGGAAAGCATTTGGATATCCTTAATTTAAGTCTAATGATACTAGATTCTAGTAGAACTAGCTGAAAATGAGATTTTTTTCTCTCATTTCCAAGGAAATTTTCTCGAAATAAATTAAAAAATCCCTCATTTTCAGGATTGCTTATTCGTTTAATTTCAGTACCGCAGAGTTGTGAAATTCAAAAATTTGTCCTGGAAGCTAAAAACTTCTTTTTTCGTGAGAAGACCCGGTAAACCGCGATTCTAACCTCGCTTCGCTCGGTTTGATCGCTTCGCTTCGCTTCGCTCGGTTTGATCGCGGTTTACGGGCCTTCTGACGAAAAATTCCATTCATCACACGGTCCAAATGTATTTTCTGACGAATGTGGCTTTGTAGGCCGAGCCGAAGGCGAGGCCTATAATCACATTCGTCAGAAAATACTTTGTGGACCTTGTGATGAAAATAACTATTATTGTATAGGAATGAGATCGTCGTTTAAATATCTAATAGAACGAATTTATTAACGTGTTCCAAACAAAGAGTTTTATTTGCTTCCAATGCTTCATTTCCGCGGGTGCATTCGTTATTCAATTACAGTTCATATTCATCCGTTTATTATCCATATTGACTAAAAACATGATCTGTTATTCCTGTCTGTATTTGAGGTAATAATATTATATTCAGGAATGATGAATACAATATTATTATTTCAAATACTTTGACAAAGGACAATTTAAATAAATTCGGGGTATTTCAACAAACAACTCAAACATCCCTAAACCGATAAATATAATGTGATTTCAGGTGAACGAGGCATTTGAAGTACTGAAGAGGCGGACGAGTAACAATCCTAACCAGAGATTGCCCAAGGTAGAGATATTGAGAAACGCCATTGAGTACATCGAGAGCCTCGAGGCACTACTCCAGGGCAATAGATCGACGACTGGTCAGGATCACGTCTCGGAAAATACCGTGAGCAAATCTTCTTTTGTTCTACTCGCTATTTGGTGGAGTTCACTCCGCCGACTTTATTCGGTTTTAATTATTACCCCCGCCCCCTCCGCCGGGATTAAGTTTAAATCTCTTGAGTTACGTTCAACGGAGGTAAGAGTAATTGAAAGAGAGCAGAAGGAAGTTCAATTTAACTCGGAATTCCCAAACGAGGGCCTGTGAAAGAGTCCATCTCCGTGATTTCTCGTAAAAAAAAGGGAATAAAAATGTTATTTTTATGATTGAATTTTTATCGACTCTTGGGTATGGACATTGTGGAAAAGTAAAGGAGTTGAGGAAGGGCTCGATTAAGAGTTTATTCATGCACGCAGAGAAAAGTCGGATAAAAATTACCTAGAAAATCGTGGGAGAATTTACTGAACGAAAGGTAATTGTGGAGCGAAATGCAATTCAGTGAGAACGTATCTGCTTGTAGAAGATATTTCACGATTCGTTCGGTAAAAAAATACATCTAGGATTGAAAAATTTATCCTTCTTTAGAGTAAAATTTCCCACATGCATCTGAAGGTCATGGGCACGAATGAATATGGAATTTTACTGAACGCGTTCGGTAAAAAATCATTCTCCGTTGCAGAAAAATTATACGCAGTATTGAGCAATCAGTCGCGGTCACTGGGATAATTTTTGATAGAATGCAGGGTAAATTTTATAGTTTCGGCACAGATTACCCTCACGCTCAGTCAATGTTCCAGGGCGAAAGGAGAAAAATTCACTATTTGTCTCGCACTTTTTCTCCGATATAGAGTTGTTCGGTAGCTTTTTTTCTCTAATTTTCTTCTCTGTTTGTCCTAATTCAAGAATATTCTATTATTCTTAATTTTAGAATTAATACTTTCCGCTCAAAAATATTAGTACAAATTGCTTGTTAATGAACTATTTTTAAAATGGCAATTTCCGATGTTTGCAATTTTTCGATTTATTCCTCAAGTTTCCCTGGAAAATAGTGTTTACAGTTTTTTCCACATTTTCAAAATATTTTCCGATCATTCAAAATGGAGAATCAAATTTTGACCTTCAATGTTCGAATAACAAAACAATTAACAAATGACTGGTAACCTCGATTCAAATGGGGCTTCCATAGGAGGTTTGAGATTTAATTCCAAGTGTTGAAGAAAATTCCATCGATTGAATGAACAACGCATTTATAAAGCTTCCATGTGCACGGAGTAAAAAATACCAGAAAAATTACTGTGCTTGCATGGTAAAATGGGTTCATTTGGATGGACCCGGAAAAATTACCGCGCGCTACAGGAATTTTTTTCGGATTTACCGCGAAAAATTCTTATACTCCACAGCAAATTTTCCGTTGCTGGCTCGTAAAATTTTTCCGAGTTCGTCCAAATGAACCCATTCTACCGTGCCCGTAATTTCTCTGGTATTGTTTCTCCGTGTGGAAGCAAAAACACTCAAAGTACTTGGATGCACTTAAATTCCGAAAAAGTTGGAAAGGTATCAATTGAGATGAACTTCGGAGTTGGTTACACGGAGAGAAAAGTCGAGTAAAAATTGTCTATAAAATCGCGGAGATTTCCAAATGGCAATTTCATAAATAGTACTTTTTTATAGCACATCTTACGATTCGTTTGGTTAACAAACACATCTTGTATAGCAAAATTTTCCTCAATGATAGGGTATTTTTTCGATATCTATAATGCATTTTAATTAGAAATCATTGTTCATCACAGAAAAATTCCCATACATATGTGAATGTTTACGCAATATTGAGCGATTATTCACGTTCACAGGAAAGTTTTTGCTGGGATGGAGGGAAAATGTTATTGTTTCGACCCAAATTACCCTAACGCTTAGTGAATGTTCCCGAGCCAGCGGAGAAAAATTCGCTACTTATCTCGCACTTATTGCCCCGATATAGGATATACAGGATGAAAAAGACCTAAAATGGATTCCGCTCCACGATTACTTGACTTGTCTAGTCATGGTTCGCCAACTTTTTTCTCCGCATAGACAAGATTTCAGATTGCCTTTACACATTACCAATCCATTACTCTTCCAAAATACGAGATAACCCATAAATTAAAGCAAATCCTCTCAAATATTAAATTCTCTAAATTTAAAAGAACTGAATATATTATTCATTGCTCTCAAAATTTCACCGTTCACCTAAAAACTTCTTTGGATATAATCCACGATATTGAAATAAAATCCCCAAAGAACAAAAAATAACGTAAAATACCTTGGGAATTCGCATCACGACGCGATTATCGTGGCGAGCCAAACAGCCCCGGAATCTTTCAACCCTCTTTATATAGAACTTTTCTGGAGTCTCCAGCGATATCATAAATCGCCGTGAAAACGAGTACCTCTTGCTTTCTTCCCCAAACCGTGCCGCCGGAATTCAGAAGTCGTGTGAGCATCGCGATGATAATTCAAAAGGCTCCAGATATCAATTTCTTTTCAACTCCATTCACAATGTACGATTTCACATAAGAGAATCTGTATGCATGCTTTCGGGTATAAAGGAGAGAGGAAGAGAAGGTTTTTCTTCAACTGGGCAATAAAGAGATGAGGCGGGCAGGAAATATGACGGTCAATTTCTTATGCCGGTTATCGCCTTCGCTCGTTTCTTCGCGTTTGCTGGCTTTTGTGCTCGGTGCTTGGGGGGCTGTACCGACAGTATCGAAAACCGATAGTCCCTTGCGCGTCATTCCTTGGTGTAATTCTTGACACCACCAGTTGCAAGCAGGCAATAAAATATATTGTCGTGTTGTATATAAGTCTAGCAAGTTTTTAACTGCTGGCAGTTTGAAAATAGTGTATTTCATTATTTGTGCGTAAAGGGAAATTTTACGCACGCTCCGCGTGCGCAAAATCCCGCTTTTCACATATTGTTAGGAAATAGTATACACTGTTAAAAAATTTTGTCTGAAATTTCCAGTAGACTTTTTGGAATTTTTTAACGAATTTAATTACCAGTGAAATTTCAACGAGTTTCGGGGAAAAATCAAAGAGAGCTATGAATTTCAATTTCATTTTTCCCTCAAAATGAATAGAACACCAGAAAATTCGGGTAAATATATTCTTGAATTTTCAGAACAGTGACACTGAAAGCGATCCAATGAAAAATTTACCTAAAATCATTAAAATTCAATGTAATTTGGCGCTGAATATTCATATTAGATTGGAAATTCAAATAAATTATGGAATTCTCGCCTTTATGCTGCTTAAAATTCTGGAATTTTACTGAATTTTCAGCGAAACCTGGAATTTCATTATTTTTTTCCCTTAAATCGCCTTCAATGTCACTCTCCTGAAAATTAGTAGTCAACTATCCATGAAATTTTGTTTTTTTCTAACAATGTATTGTGTTACTAGTGCGTAAAATTCTACTTTTTCACATATCCTATTTTTTGTGGTACCTGCCGAGTTCACTGTTCGGAACGAAACTGGGGGTAATGTGGTTGTTTTTGTGCTCGCGTGCGTAAAGTTCAGGAGCGTGCGTAAATTGAATTTCGAGTGCGTAAAGCGAAGCTTTATGTATGTATGTATGTGCGTACATATATAAATAATTTTTTCTTCGATTGTTCGCTGATGAATCGATGGAATTGAATCTTTTTTCCCTCAAATGTAGGAGATATTGAGCTCTATCAATCGCCTTTAATTGAAATTTAATTCATTTATTAATTTTTCCATTTCTTTAATTCTTAAATAATTGTTTTTTTTTCACGATAACTAAAAAAATGTGTTTAGGGAGATTTGTGAATACAAGTGAAGATGTATTTCTGAAGACGCTTTTTTCAGTGAATATCTTTAATAGATTTAATTTTTCAAAAAATTGCCTACAATGTGTTCACTTCATGTTTAAAGATTAATCCAAGATAATTTAATTCGGGAAAGACTTGGCGTGCCCATGAGAGAGCGCGAATCACGAAAAAGACAAAACAATAATGACGTTGATGTGAATATCTCGATTCCTCATGTTCCAACAGTGCGACACTGACGACAGTCTCGCGTAAACAGAGAAACACACCGCACATGCCCAAATTCTTTCCCCCATTCTCCCTCCATCTCACTCTCTCACTTCAATTCCTCGTGTTGTGTTGAGTTAGTGGCAAGATTATCTAACACGCGATGAATTTATCCACGTCGAGGTTGACGAGGAGCAGGAAGAGCCAGTCGACCATAAAAAATGTATATTTACCATCTCGTTGAGAGTGAAATACTCTCTTCAAAATACCGTAAACATTTGTAATAAAGAATGTTTATTACAGATATCTGTTGTCATCAGTTTCAAAAATATCAATACAATTTTTAACTCGCGAGATTCAAGTTATTAATTTCGCACGGAGAAGGAAAATTAATCTGGCTCAAAAATTGTTTAGATCACATGAAGATTATTACTATGGTAGTAAATCAATTTTTCAGAAAAAGTTTTCAGTTTCTTCTAGAAATTTTCATCCGTTAGCTTGATATTAGAACTCTCTTCTTGGGAAATTTATACTTTAGTCAATAATATTCACTTGACATTGTCGAACCCTCACTTAATTTTCTATAGAACTGAAGCGGGACAATTTTCGGATTTTTTCGGGGTGACAAAGACAAGGACAGATACCGGAGAAAGACAGATACTGACGAGTACTTGACGACCCCTGGTGACATGGGGCCTAAGACAAGGGCCCGGCGGGACCATCGGGGGGAACGATGGACAAGGGACATTCGGGCTTTGACCTGTGAACTATTCACACCTCCATTCATAGATTTCTCCGTCCATAACACTGTCGCTTTTCAACATTGTATAAATACTAGTATTGTATTAAATCATCTTATTTAATCCATCTTGACTGGAAATTGTTTTACTACACTGAGAGAAAAACCTGAAGTTCGATTTACAATAAGAAAATAGTTGAGACAGTTTTGGTGAACGATACGATTTTCATTTGTATGCGGCACATAACATTATAGTAACTTCACAAGCGTAATTATTCCAAATCAAAATGCAGACAAACTAATCAAAGTTCAAAAGTAACCACGACAAATCCATCGTGAGGAGAACTATAAAATAGTTGCAATGACTACATTCCACTGTAGTAATTAGTTCTCCGGCCATAGTTACCGTAACCCATGAAAAATTGTTGAGGACTTTTTGACTATAATTCGATGGTGATGGAATATGCTGGAATATGCTGGAATATGCTGGATGGAATATGATGAAAGAGCCACGATTTTTAAAATTCATGGAAAATTTTCGTCAGGTTCTTCTTTTCGTGTGCATTAAATCACAATTACGTATTTCAATCGCGTTGATCGTCCGTCGAGTGAATAAAACAAATGCTGAAGTTAATTCACTGCTTCAGATGTGATTTTAATTTATGCCCCGACTGTCCGCAGTTTGACCGTGCGATTAATAAAAATGAACACTAGTAGGTGCTTGTAAACTTCTCATCTTTCCACCCGATGCCACGCGGCAAGCGGAGTCGAGGAATCCCTGGGGTACAACGGGCCAAGATATAATGCACTACCGAGGGGTTTAGATTGTATCCCAAGAGGATGTGTGAATTTTGCACAGTGGGCGGGCCTGTGGTATTCACCACTGGGGGATTACACAATGAAATATATTTCCCTTGTCCTCTTCTCTCACTACCTCACCCCCTCCCTCTACAACGCTTACTTTCGTTACTCTTCTGCGACTGTTGGCGCTTATTTCCTTTCACTCGTGGCTGCTCTGTGATGCCGACGTGGGCTCTTACCCCGCTAAATATAAACCCGCACCGCCACGATGCCACAGATCCAAGCGAAACGATAAATCACGATGCGACTGTATATGCTGTACTAGTCGGGAGGGAAAAATTCCTCTAATTTGTGGTCGACCGACCTCTCGACTCTATCTGAAATTTTTCGGAGGTATTAAATAGATTGAGGGATGATTGAGGGAGAGGAAAGATCGTTATAGTCCATTTTTCAACACTGAAAGAAACGATAAATCAATTTTAAGTCAAGTTAAGGCTGTTTGTCAATTACACTTGATTGTTGCTTCAGGAATTTATTTCGATGCTTATTCGATTTCGAGAAAAACATTAATTTACTCAAATGAAGAGGTCATTCCAGTAGTGAAGTGGTAAACGGAGATAAGTCGAGTTATCTCCCAGTTGAGTTTTGAGGAATATTTCCAAATCTAAGGGAGGTAGCGAAATTTTTGGAATAACATTTGTTGTAGCTCTCAATCGACTCCACAAAAAAGGTTGTGACAAAAATTTTGCTATCTTCCTTAAATTCCGAGATATTGATTGAAAACTGGTCAATAGTCAAAATTGACTTATCTCCTTTTACCACTTCGGTACTGATTTAAATTGCGAAAAAAGTGTCATGCAAGCTTGAATTTCATGTTTGTTTGGATTTTTATTCACATAAACTGAATTGTTGTTTGAATATAATCAATCGTTTCTTTGATTGATGTAGAGATGTTATTAGTTAGAAATGAAATGATTGTTTGGACGGCGGCGAGAATGACTTTATTAACATGTAATAATCCTTCATTTGAATCAAATTGATTCACTATTTTCATGGGAAAAAATCCACGAGGTTATTGATTCCCAACAGAAATATTTTTGAAATGAACACAATAATATCGAATGAGGTGCATTTAGTTTAATACTTGAAATTTCATAATCATTTTTCTCCTTAATTGGACTCAATGTCACTTTCATGAAAGTTACGAACAAACTGTCCATTAATATTGGCTAACTATTGATTATAATAATAAATCTGATTAGACATTCTCCTAAATCCACCAGCAAATATTCGTGTTTATTGAACGGTGTCTCTCGCAATTTCTAATTTCGTAAGGTTCTCGAGCAAACAACTGGTTCACTGCATTTGAATTTTCAATGTTACGAATGTGAATTCGAAACAAACTCTCCATTGAATCCCCTATTCATCTGAAAAAATTGAAAGTTAAAATTGCATAATAATTTTCTTCTTAATTGGGCAGGTTAATATCACATTTTTTAACTATTAATTATGATAATTTCATTAGACATTTTCCTGAATTCACACCCAAATATTCGTGTTCATTGAACAGTAGCTCTCTTAATCTCCAATTTCATAGTTCTTCAGCAAACAAAAGTGAAATTGTATTTTTTGCTGTATTGGAATTATTAATGTTATGAATTTGAATTCCACTCGAAACAAACCCTCCATTGAATCCCTTATGCATCTTAAAAAATTGAAATTTGAAAGTTCATCGTCATTTTCCCCCTAAATTGGACGCAATGTCACTTCCATGAAAATTGATTAACATTTTTTACCTATTAATGATAATAATCAATTTGATCATTTCCCCGAATTCACAACCAAATATTCGTATTTATTGAATGGTATCTCTCACAACTTCCAATTCCCTAAAGTTCTTGAGCAAATAAAAATGGAATCGTACTTTTTCCCCATGATCTGCCAAATGATGTGACAAAATGTCATATCCACTTATAAAGATCAAATTTTTTGTATCAATCCCCTCAATATTTTTCCTTCCCGGTGTCATCTCTCCGAGAGAGATATTTGTTGACATAACATGAGACGAAACCCGAGGAAAGTGAGAAGGTTGCCCTGGGCAAAGGAATAAGGTCGGCCCGGCTCTATATTTTCCTTTTTATTCTGTTTTTTTTTCTCTCTTCTCACAGTCTCGCGTTCATGCGTCATATATCAAGGTGGAGACCTCAAAAGAGTGTCGAGAGTGTGTCCCTCCTGTCCTCGTAGCCTCCCTCACTCCACAACGACGGTTGTACTGTGTGGGACAGCCGACATCGTCCAGGCCGAAATGTTCCACTCCTCCTTTGCTATCTACCGAGCGCAAACATTGTGCTTATTTAAAGCCCGTATCTCACCCCAGTGGTATCGTTAAGTCAGCAAGCTTTACGATAAAAGCACGCTCAAGTTGGCATTTAGGGGGGATATACCGCGCTTTTTCCATCGTCGAATTATTCTTTTCGCTGGCTGTGAAATACGGTTAGAGGTTTCATTAATGAATTTTTGGGGAGAGTCGTTTTTTTCGGGGTAATGGATGCTGAACTGCGACAGCATGGGGGAAAGTAATT
This sequence comes from Diachasma alloeum, assembly GCF_001412515.2. NCBI lineage: Eukaryota > Metazoa > Arthropoda > Insecta > Hymenoptera > Braconidae > Diachasma > Diachasma alloeum. The sequence continues at coordinate 41,323 of NW_021680475.1, forward strand.
CTCAAATGGGGAATATTGCACTGTTGAAAAGTTTTTGAAATTTCATGGAAGATGAGTCGGATTTAGAGAAAAAATGGTTATGAAATTTCAAGTTTTGAGTAGAATTCACGGAAATTCATGAGTTTTCAGTGGGAGTGGGATGGAAATTTCATAACTGGATTGAATTTTCAGTGGAATATGACTTTTCAGTTTTTCGTCGAATTTTCCTGATTTTTATGAATTTTCACAGAATAATTGAACTGAAAAATCAAGTATTTTATTGATTTCCCGATCAGTTAAAAAGAAAATTACTGGAAAATTTGATTTTTCAATTATAACATTTCCTGAAATTTCAGTGGATATAGAATATGATAAAAATTTCCGTAATTTGACACGGACAATGTGTTGATGGAATTGAGAAACTGACGAGATTGTGAATTATGAGTGCAGTGTTAGAAAATTACTCTTGAAATTTCAACTGAAAAAGCTGTAAATTTTTCCCACCGACAAAGTTACATGAAATGTCTGCATATTTCTTCACTGTCGAACCAGTTAATTTCTTGAATAGTCAAGTAATTCTCGATTTCCAGATCCATACGGCACTGAAAAATGTTGAAAATCGGGAAAATTCAGGCGAAAACTTTTCAAGATTCTCAATGTATTGAAAATTCAATCGCTTTTGGTGTATAATTTTCACTGATCGCTTAACATGAAAAACCCAATTTTCTTGAATTTTCAAGATGAGTGAGAAACTTGATAAACATTTTCATTTGAAATTAAATTCAAACTCACAACATTGAGAATTCAGATGAAACCATGACTGAAATTTTAAGAAATTTCTAACAGTGTACGTCAGTGACACGTTATATGACCATCACATTCTGGTATTCTATTTAAGTATTCAACGCATACCAGTTATGACAATTTTTGTCACATGACCAAATTATGTCGGCATTAACATATAACCGTCATATTCCAACCAAACAGATCATGGGCACTCCTCAATTTTATGATATATTTTGTGACACGAATTCTGTGTAACCCGTCATATTCCATCTAAATGGTAGTAACCATGCCAAACTACTCTTTCAACTGCAATTTCATGACAGCTGCTCAATTTTATGACATTTTTTGTGACACAAATCTTATGTCACCGTCATATTCTGTGTGAATAGCAGTGATAATGTCAAACTACTCGAATTATGACCAAAAAAATATGAAGTCACATGCCTGTCATATGACAGTTTGAAAAAAAATCGTACCAGATTCTCATCCATGAAGTTTTAATAGTTTTGCTTCCGCATGGAAGTTTTGTCACCGTTCCAATTTAAGTTTTAGATTTTTTGTGTTTAATTCATCCATTAGTTTTTTGAATTTTTGAATTTTTTCGAAATCAGTTGATCCACGATAACTAAAAAAAAGTCTCTGAATTGATAGAATGATGGCTTCAAAAATTTGTGTGGATGTCCGTTTGACCGAGTTCGAAGATGAAGGTCATAGCAATAATTGTTATTTTGATTTACTTGAAAATTTACAACAATTTCATATTTTTTAAAAATCAGAATTCCGGGATTATGTTTGAATATCATTTTTCAAATCTTATCTAAATTAATAGAATGAAATAAACAATGAATTATACATGATAGAATGAAATGATGTGCAAAATAACCATTCAAAACCTATTTCTAATTTATTAGCAAAAATAAATATACTGTATGCAACACAAAGCAAATTTCCCGCTTGTATTTTTCTAACAGCATAAAGTACTGGTAAAAATTCATGAAAGGCCCGATACGTTGTGTGGTGAGTAGAATCCGAGTGTAATTTTCCATCTAAATTTTCCTCCATGCACCCGCAAATTTCAGTTTAGCCTAGTTCCCGAACAATTCATTCTGTAGGTATGAAATAGCCAATAACGCAACGATTTGCAGAACTCAATTTAGCTTCAGTCTTCTCCGAATAGGATCGGATAAAGCGATTTGGCCAACTTCAATAGAATAAAAAGATATTTTCCACGAAGATGCCGCACGTTTCCTAAAACATCTCCTGAATCTGATTCAGGTATTACTGCCATTGCTTAAAGGGTCTCCATTGTATCCGGTCTCGGAACTTAATTCTTAACTTCATCACGTGCTGGGTTAGCTCACGTAAAACGGAAGACTCTTTCAACTCATATTATTCCCTGTCGCACTCCTCAGTCCATCGTCCTTCTCACAGCTCTGTGACAACCGGAAATAGAGTTCGAGAGAGCGCGCCTGTTCCTTTATTGGACGGAATGCACCCTGCCGATGAGAGAATCTGGGATTCATTGGACAAATTTTCCTGAAATTTTCTTGACCGCAAAGTGAGAAAGTGAGAAAGTAAAGTGAGAAATAATGGATAGGGGAAATGGAGTAAAATGGATAAAATTGAGTAAAATTGAAAGTAGTATATCTAAAATCCACGTAATTCATTGAGTGTGATGCGGAAAAATAAATGTAAAATGCCAGAAAAAAAATTATTCATCATTGATAATTTATTAGATGAATGCTGGCTTTGATGGGAGTAACAAATTAATCAGTAGTAATAGGGGAGGGTGGGGCAAAACGGCCCCCCTTCAATTGTCAATAACTTGTGAATGACATTGTGAAAATTCCCAGTTTCAACTTCATTTTGAAGATAATTTTTCATTCTTCAAAACGAGCTCTAACTCATCCCAATCGGATTATTGAATCGGAAAATATTGACGATTGAAGGGGGGCCGTTTTGCCCCATCCTCCCCTACCTCAAGAGCTTCAAAATTATCGGGTATTTCTCGATAATTTCGTTGCAAACATGCGGGTAAGCACAAGCGCTCGGGATTTTTTAACCTGCAAAAGTTGGCACGTTGGTTTGTTTTTCAAGGGGTGCTTGAGGGGAATACCTGATTAATTTGGAATCTCGAGGGGTATTTGTCGAATTATTTTTCCCAATTGGATTTTGGCCAAGCAGAGTGCAGTGGACAACATCAGGAGATGAATTGGGGAAGATTTGAATAAATTTTGTTAATAGAATAACCCGATTTCCGTAGATTGTCAAATATAAGATTCTATCTGAAATGAGCCGAAAAAATGAAGAGCTACTGCGAAATATACAGGTAAAAAAAATGAAGAACTACTGGGAAATATTCAAGCCTCAAATAAAAAATGATCCATCATATGCTCTCTACAATTAATTTATTAAATAATAGTTACTCATTGAACTGAGGTTCCCTGAACATTTAAGGTACTCAGAAACGTAAATTATTTATCAGAAAAGTTGGACACTGACGATATTTTTTGTATTAGTTATAAAATTTCCATGTTTTTCTGATTTCTAAAGCTTTTTTCGAGATTTTATTCTTCTCGCTAACCTCGAAACCTCGAAAGTGCCGATGGCACTTCTAAATTGATTATTATGAATAATACTAGACTGTTAATTAAGCACGAAATCAACCAGAATATTTTCATTAATATCTACTTCCGTTTAGAATTTATTTCAAATTTTCATCTTCAAAATTTAAGTTATGTAGATACTACTTCAATCATCAATGTGCCGTGATCAAGTGGTATGATTTGAATGAATCAGGCTCATTTTGAAACTTGAAAAAAAAACTTCAAAGTGAGAAAAAAAGTGGATATTCACTCTGAGGCTTTTGAGCTATTGATAATTAAAAATTTTCCAACTTACCACCGACCTAAAAAAAATTCATTTTTAAGGATATGTCAATGTTTTTCAGAGGCCTATCTTTAAATTTATTGTATTCTATTCTTTATCATGAATAATTATCGAGTATCATTAACATTTAGTGATAAATTTCCAAAAATCAGTGGCACATTCCTGGAAATCAGTGATATGTTCCTGAAAATCACAATTTTTTTCTCTCCGTGCCCTCCCCCCCCCCCCCCTTTCGCTGCACGAAAAAATTGTTCGCGCAACATCATTTGTTTTCAGAAGGTGAAATTGATCAATTTACACTTGCAACAGCACAGGCGAAAGTTCATAACACCCGTGATGAAATTCAATTACAATATTCTACAATGTTAATTACATTTCAATCATTAAAACTTTAATCATTAAACTAGTTCAAGCGTGGATTCAATCCTCATTCGAGCTAAAGTAATGAATTGATTAAAAAATCCGCTCACTGTACTTTGAGTGCCATTTCATGCGCTCCAATATTCCACCGTAACACTTGATCAGAATCAGTAGTAATCATCCTATAAAATTCTATCCCGCATCCTCGAATGAAATGGAAATTAATGTGATGCAATTTTCCCGGTATCCCGCGGAACGAAATCCGACTGTTATGGAAAATATTCCACCGCAGTAAAACGTGTACAGCATGTGCCTGAAAATCACAGCGTGCACCGAACGAGAGAATAGAAAAAAAAGGTGGAGATAGAGAACTCGATTTTTTCCACTCGACAATATTGTTGCCGACAAAACAAATATTCCACCAGTATCTATTATTCGGATATAATTTTCCAATACAATGTTTGTTTACCCGAAAACAACAGGTACCTATATATCTCCCTCGTCACAAATTCAATCCCAGAGGAATGATTGCCAATTAAGAAGCAGGGATTGTCCAAATAAAAAATATGAATACGTGAAAACACTATAGTGTAACAGGGCAAGTAATAAATGCAGAACTAAACAGTTTTTCACTCTCGGGGGTTAAAAAAATTATGTCACAAGGGAATCACACTAACGTTTTTATTGTTTTTCAGGAATGCTTGTCAATTAAAACACAGCGATAGACCCGATAAAAAAATAAGAATACGTGAGAACGGGATAGTATAACGGATTAAGTACTAAATGATTGAACGATTTTCCACTCTCGCGGTTTAAGAAAATGTTCCAAGGAGATAACTTTCACGTTTCCCTTTTTTAAATATAATCCATTGAATTTATTTCAGTAGACTTTTTACAATGTACAAAACGAGAGAATAAGCAAATAACTGGAAATGGAGGACTCAAATGTTTTCAATCGACAATATTGTCGTCAACAGAACAAACATTCCGGTACCATCTGTTATTCCGATATAATTTTTCAGTACCATTTTTATTTACCCAAAAACTACATATACCTATTCTCGTAAATTCAATCCTGGAGGAACAATTGTCAATTAAAAAACCGAGATAGTCCTTAGATAAAAAAGTACGAATAAATGAAAAAGAGAATAGTATAACAGAGTAAAGTACTAAATGAAGAATTGAATGGTTTTTCACTCTCACGAATTAAGAAAATGTTTGGATAAGAAATGTTAGGATGTTACCATTTTTCTTTACCCAAAAACAACAAATACCCATTCCCTCGTAAATTAAATCCTGAAGGAATAATTCAGTAGCGAAGTGGTAAAACGCTTTGAATCGACGTATCTCTTAGTTGCGCTTTTGAAGAATATCTCCGAATTTAAAGGAGGTAATGAAATTTTCGTAATGACCTTTCTTCTAGAGCAAATTGAGTGCTACAAAAAAGGTTTTAACAAAAATTTAGCTATCCCCCTTTGATTCCGTGATATTCACTAAAAACTCGTCAATAGTCAAAATCGACTTAAACCGGCTTATCACTTCGCTACTGATTGTTAATTAAAAAAAAGGAATAGCCGCGATAAAAAATTCGAATAAATGAAATGAGAATAGTATAACAGAGCAAGCATTCAATGACGAATTGAACGGATTTTCACTTTCGCGGATTAAGAAAACGGTGTCAGAAGAGGATAAGTCTGACATTTCTATTGTTCAAATCCAATCCGTTGAATTTATTTCAGTAGAGTTTTCACAATATACAAAACGGGAGAATAGATAAAAATCTGGAAATAGAGAACTCAAATGTTTTCACTGCAGAATATTGTCGTCAACAGAACAAATATTCCTCCACTATCTGTTATTCCGATATAATTTTCCAATGCCATTTTTATTTACCCAAAAGCAACAGATATCCATTCTCTCGTAAATGAAATCCTAGAGGAATAATTGTCAGTTAAAAAACAGAAATAGCCCTGATAAAAAAATGCGAATAAATAAAAAAGAAAACAAAGTAACAAAGTAAGTATTAAATAAAGAATTGAATGGTTTTTCACCCTCGCGGATTAACAAAATGGTGTCAGAAGAGGATAAGTCTGACATTGCTGTTGTTCAAATCCAATCCGTTGAATTTATTTCAGTAGAGTTTTCACAGCATACAAAACGGGAGAATAGATAAAAACCTGGAAATAGAGAACTCAAATGTTTTCACTGGACAATGTTGTCGTCAACAGAACAAATATTCCTCCACTATCTGTTATTCCGGTATAATTTTCCAGTGCCATTTTTATTGACCCAAAAACAATAGATGCCCATTCTCTTGTAAATTCAATTCTAGAGGAATAGTTATCAATTAAAAAACACAATAAATGAATAAATAAAAAAAGAATAGTATAACAGAGCAAACACTGAAGAATTGAACAGTTTTCAACTCTCACGGCTTCAGAAAATGATGCCCAAAGGGGTAACTGTCGCATTTCCGTTTTTTAAATTTAATTCATCGAATTTATTGTAGTGGAGTTTTCACAGTCTACAAAAATTTGAAAACAGAGAACTCAAATATTTTCACTCGACAATACTCTCGCCAACAGAACAAATACTCCTCCACTATCTGTTATTCCGATAAAATTACCAGCGGCATTTTGATTTACCCAAAAACAATAGATACCCATTCTCTCGTAAATTCAATCCTATAGGAATAATTGTCAATTAAAAAACCGGGGTAGCCCCGACAAAAAACGCGAATAAATGAAAAAGAGAATAGTATAGCAGAGCCACCACTAAATGAAGAATTGAACGGTTTTGCGCTCTCGCGGGTTAAGGAAATGATGTCACAAGGGGATAAGCCTGACGTTTCTATTTTTTTTTCATTTAATCCGTTAAATTCTTTTGTTTAGGAGTTTTTAACAGAGTACCACTATTTGTTATTCCGCTGAAATTACCAGCGGCATTTTGATTTACCCAAAAACAATAGATACCCATTCTCTCGTAAATTCAATCCTATAGGAATAATTGTCAATTAAAAAACCGGGGTAGCCCCGACAAAAAACGCGAATAAATGAAAAAGAGAATAGTATAGCAGAGCCACCACTAAATGAAGAATTGAACGGTTTTGCGCTCTCGCGGGTTAAGGAAATGATGTCACAAGGGGATAAGCCTGACGTTTCTATTTTTTTTTCCATTTAATCCGTTAAATTCTTTTGTTTAGGGGTTTTTAACAGAGTACCACTATTTGTTATTCCGCTGAAATTACCAGCGGCATTTTGATTTACCCAAAAACAATAGATACCCATTCTCTCGTAAATTCAATCCTATAGGAATAATTGTCAATTAAAAAACCGGGGTAGCCCCGACAAAAAACGTGAATAAATGAAAAAGAGAATAGTATAGCAGAGCCACCACTAAATGAAGAATTGAACGGTTTTGCGCTCTCGCGGGTTAAGGAAATGATGTCACAAGGGGATAAGCCTGACGTTTCTATTTTTTTTTCCATTTAATCCGTTAAATTCTTTTGTTTAGGGGTTTTTAACAGAGTACCACTATTTGTTATTCCGCTGAAATTACCAGCGGCATTTTGATTTACCCAAAAACAATAGATACCCATTCTCTCGTAAATTCAATCCTATAGGAATAATTGTCAATTAAAAAACCGGGGTAGCCCCGACAAAAAACGCGAATAAATGAAAAAGAGAATAGTATAGCAGAGCCACCACTACATGAAGAATTGAACGGTTTTGCGCTCTCGCGGGTTAAGGAAATGATGTCACAAGGGGATAAGCCTGACGTTTCTATTTTTTTTCCATTTAATCCGTTAAATTCTTTTGGTTAGGGGTTTTTAACAGAGTATAAGCGCCAGGTCAACGATCCGTTGATTTATGAGAGCACTCACGGGTCCTCTGGGTGAAACAGAATCAGATTTACCGGCCTCAACGGAATGTTTTATGATCCATTTGACGAAAAAAAAGATCCCGCCTACGCCTCGAGTGCTATATCCCCACGAAGAAGCTATCTCCACTCACGAATGTTTAAACCCCCCGGACCACCGTCGTCAGAAGACTCTCTGTTAAGAAATATATTGAAATGTGTCATTGGTACGGAATTATTTCCACCCATTTGTGTGGACTATTAGTACTTTCCACTTTGGTATGTAAATTTGCGCGGTCTAGAAGATGTAATTTGTACTCACAGGGTCGTTAAATGGGTAGGAATCATTATCCGGTGGGGTTTATGATGTTTGTCGGACATAAACCCGACGCTACGACGCCTCCGACGTGAACACATATCATGATAATTCTAGGATCTTATGTGCGCATGTTTTTTACGGAGAAAATTTCTGAGTTTTAAGTTCACGGTGGAATTTGCGGGACGAATACGACTCAGAAAATACAATTGTTTTGGGTACTGAAATAGTTTAAGTTTTTGGGAGAATATCCCTAATTTCTAGGAATGTACATTGTTAGGAAAGAAATGAAATTTTATGGACAGTTGACTAGTAATTTTCGGGACAGTTACATTGAATGCGATTTTTAGGGAAAAATTTAGAAGGAAATCATGACATTTCAGGTTTCACTGAAAATTCAGTAAAATTCCAGAATTTTAAGCAGCGTAAGATCAGAATTCCGTAATTTATTTGAATTTACAATCCAATATGAATATTCAGTGCCCAATGATATTAAATTTTTAGTGAAATTTCGAATTTAAGTATTTGTTTCCCCTTAAAATGCATTCAGTGTCATTGTCGTGAAAATTCAAGAATATATTTGCCGGAATTTTCTGGTTTTCTATTCATTTTTAGGTAAAAATGGAACTGAAATTGTCAGTTGGCTTTGATTTTTCCACGAAATTCTGAATTTTCAACTATGAAATTCCTTAAAATTTCCGCCGTAATTAAATTCGATAAAAATTTTCATAAAGTGTACCGGAAATTTCAGACAAAAAAATGACATTTCATGGACAATTGACTACTAATTTTCAGAATAGTGACATCGAATACAATTTCGGGGGAAAAAATGATGAAATTTCAAGTTTCACAGAAAATTCAATAAAATTCCAGAATTTTAAGCAGCATAAAGACGAGAATTCCTTAATTTTTTTAAATTTCCACACTAATATGAATTCAGTACCCACTTGCATTAAATTTTCAGTGAAATCTGAAATTTCATTATTTTTTCCCCCTAAATCGCATTCAATGTCACTCTCCTGAAAATTCAAGAAGATATTTACCGGAACTTTTTGGTTTTCTATTCATTTTCAGGGAAAAATGGAACTGAAATTTACAGTTATCTTTGATTTTTCCGCAAAATTCTGAATTTTCAATGATAAAATTCTTTTAAATTTCTGTGGTAATTAAATTCGATGAAAATTTCCAAAAAGTGTATCGGAAATTTCAGACAAAAACTTTTAGCAGTCTACAAATTTGAAATTGAGTAAAAAATTTAAAAACTACTATTGTTATCATTAATTTTCTAAAATTACTAAACAAATCAAGTAATCGTGGAGCGAAATCCATTCTTAGGTTTTTTCCACTCTATTATCAATCCCGATAAAAAAATATGTGACGTAAAAATAGAATAGTATAACAGAGCAAGTAATAAATGAAGAATTAAACCGCTTTTCACTCTGGCGGGTCAGAAAAATGATGTCACAAGGGGATAACTCTGGCGCTCCCATTTTTTAAAATTTAATCCATTGAATTTATTCCCGTAGAGTTTTCAAAAATTAGCGTAATAAATTCCACCGCTAAAATAAAATAAAAAGTAAATTTATTTCAATGACAGGATACGAATTAGCAATTTACTAGGTCAAATGACGTGTGTGCTCGAGAATAAGGGGGTGCAAGTAAATATATTGCATTTCCGCGATCGAAAGGCGGAGGATGGAGTAGGATGAGAGCGAGTTTAATTGGACTAATCCAAACCCCACAGCTTCCTATCGAGTAATTTACTCCGGTCTGATTACTCCGGAACAGTTATCGCTCGTTGTAGCTACTTTCCGCCCTCTCTCACCCCCTCCAATTAGATCTCACTGCATAAATTCAATAAAAAAAAAACAGTCAGACAGCTTTTCAACGAATTATTACGTTTCATTTTCTCTCACACGTGAGAGGTGCACCTAAAAAGAGGGGGCAAATACAAAACGTTGGAAAATCGTAGCCATTTTCCCTCGTTATCTTTATGGCCTGAGACATTAATTCTCCAGCTCGTGGTACAGCTGGGGCGAAACAGCCAGAGAGAGCGAGGGAGAGAAAATAGTAGTCCACTTAACTTTATTCGCTGGGATTCCTTGATGCATCCGCAGCATCTTCGCTCTTGAAATCTCGCGCCCTCTCTTTCGCTCCCTCGACACAATTATGGACAATTTATTTTGTCGTGTGACATTTAGTCTATCTTAATGTACATTTTCCTGGGGTAGCTGAAACCACCAGGTATAATGTACGCCATCGCTGACATATTGTGCTATGTCACGCGTCTTATGGCATTGTGAGGTGTGATTCCAGAGGGGGGGAGGGGGTCACTTGATTTATGTTCGGAAACTATGATACCACGTGGATTACTCAGGTTCTAGCTATTCATCGACAGACTTTACTACCTTCTTCCATAACTGGGGTTATGATTTTTGTTTCATTATATGTATGGCGCATTTGAGACAAGTAGAACTCTATATTTTACATTTTTTTATCAATTACAATAACATTTTTGTTGAAAATCTGTAATTCTAAGAATTTACTTCTATTAAAATGTTCTAACTACACTGTTAATAATTTTTGGCTGAAAAATTCATGGGAAAATCAATGAGAATTGTAAATTTCATTTCACTTATTCCCGGAAAATTAGGAGGAATTGGAAAAATTCCAATAAGTATAGTCTTGAATTTTAATTAATTGAAAATTCATTGAAATTCGGCACTGAATATTCATGATTTTATTGAAAATTTGAATGGGAATAATTTAAAAAGTGAATTTTTTTCAATTCCGAGCATTTTTTATGAATAATTCATAAACTATCAATGTTCCACCATTAAAATCATTTGGTCGGAATCGTAACAATAGTATATTTCACCACGTGTGGGGCAATTTCGTCTTTAACGTGTGTGGGGTTTACAGCATGAGCCGAAGGCGAGTGATGTAACCACATACGTTAAGGACGAAATTTCCCCACAAGTACTGAACAAAATTTTATGTCACGAAGCCTGAAACCGGCTGAATTAGACACGAGACGCGAAGCGTCGAGTGTGTAATCCAGCCGGTTTCAGGCATGAGTGGCATAAATGTATTTATATTCGTAATTTTACCAGAAATCGATGTCATACCTAAAAAAATCAGATTTTCGAAAGTTTAAACAATTTCAATGATTTATTTATAAACAACGGATGTATCAAAAAACAATAATTCTGTGCAAAATATAATTTGAATGACGAAAAAAAATCGTGATTTTTTTTTCACGCAACGTAATTGACAAGTTTGATGATTGAAAATGGTTGAATCTATAATGTGGTCTATATGACAGTCGTCAATCCTCCAAACTCAATTATAGATTGATAACATAATTCAGAATTTGGATATTTATTTCATGATTAATTTAATAATTACAAATTGAGAAGTACTATTAACAATGGACTTCCTCAAAATTTAACTTTAATTAAAATGTATGATTCTGTCGATGTTTGCATATCTCCTATTGTTCATGATATTGTCATTTTCGGGAATGAAAAAATATCATGGGAAACCTCAACTTCCCGAGGAAAACCGGAAAAACTGTGAAACTGAGCGCATAGTATTGAAAAACCAATATTGATGAATGGAAATCAATTAAAACCTTCATTTTTCAGAGTGGTGAATCGCCGCAGTATGTCACCGACAGACTACGTCAATTTTCGGATCCACTGGCGAGGTTTCAGCCGATCAACGGTGAGTGGTATTAATTTCTATGCAAATTTATTAAAACCCCACTCAATAACCCTATTATCGGAGAAAAAAGCGAGGAAAAAATGGGATGAATGCGGATTTTAATCGGGTTGAAGGGACTAATAAAGTGGATGCTAACAGGATTTCTCGTCATCCGCCATCGCGTGGAGGAGGCAATTGAGAAAAATTAGAATGGTAAAAAATGAGGGAGAAAAAATGAATCGCCAAAACGAACTCGATATCGCTGCTCATCATTCTCTGGGGCTTTTCCCGTTATGCTTTTTCCCTCTCGTTTTCGAGGGACGTGTCTGCTATCGCTGCTTGACGGATATTGATGATGCTACCAGGCTCATCTCTCTCTCTTCTTTTTCAAAGAGCTAACTATTATTTTTTTTTGCGAGGGGAGAAGAATTTTTCTCCTTTGTTTTACTTAACTTCTTCCTTTTCTCGTTTAGTACTTCCGCGTGATGGGTCTGAGTTTGAGTTTACTCCCGCCTTTTAATTGGTGATTTTTCATCCTCGGTGAGGCTTAGTAGGAGTGAAGGATCGAGTTTGCGTTAGTTTTGCGCTCATCTCGTGGAATCTAAAGAGAAGGTCAACTTACAATTAATTTTCTCTACGTAGAAGCTTTGAATTGTTAAAAGAAATTTTTTAAGACAAATTTCAGCAAGAGCACGAGAATTTTCCAACTTACTTGAATTGTGAATGAAAACATAAATACTCAGTATTGAATTGTGGTCAATTTTGAATTAATTGAAAATTCAAGAATACATTATTAATTTTACTATTTTTAATGACGTCCACATATCCACCTGAATTGATACTGAACTGATATTTCTCTGATTGCTTTCAATTTTTATGCAATAATTGAACTAAAAATAGTGAATTTTCAATGATGAAATTCCTGGAAATATTAGTCGAACTGGCACATGATGAAAATTTCAAAAACTGTGAGGGTTATTTTTCTCACTCGGATTTCAGCCAATCAGAGCGCAGTATTTGAGGCTGTCAAACAGTTTTATTTCGGAAATTTCTAAAAAATTTCCAACGGAAATTCACTAGTAGCTTTTCAAATGTTTTTCATCTTTCAACGCATTTCACGTTTAATATTCTGTGTGACAGATAAACAAAAAATGGGTTGTAAATGTATGGCTGTGTAAATGTATCCGGATGTTCGCTGCATTCTGCCTGCCCGAAATCCGAGTAGAAAAATAACCCGTCAAATACCACTCGTGCTTCAAAATTAATCGGATATTTTCCTCAAGCTTCCCTGCCTAGGAACAAGTGTGTCAAATTTTGCAGGTTTAAAATCCCAGGTGCGAAGCACGAGGGATTTTTCTGCGAAATTTGACACAATCGTTTCTAGGCAACGAAGCTATCGGGAAATATCCGATAATTTTGAAGCACTAGTGGTATTACTACTGGAAATTTCAGACAAAAATTTTTAGCAGTGTGCTTGAAATTTGGAAGACTTTCAGCATTACTTTTATTGAAAAATTGTGGGGTAGGTCGCCTAGAAATGCGGATGCATGGTTTTCAGGATATCACATTGTTTACTTCTATAAAAATCCGCAGATCTGAAATTCAAGGAGGAAGAAATGTCTAAAACAAGTGATTGTGTCAATGATTGTCAGACGAAACGACTGATTTTTATTCCCTGCTATAGTAGATTTTCTGTAAGATTTCAGAGACTTCTGCTTGAAAAATTTGTCCCTAGGATTCTGTGACTTAATTTCTAATTTTAGAAATTTTTCTCCACTTTTTTTGTCGTTCGGTGACACTGTTAAAAGAAATTGACTGAATTTCTCGCAAAAAGGTCTTGACTTCGATTTAACGGGAAAAAGTCAATGAAATTTCAAGATTTTTCTGAAAAATTAAGTAAAGTCCCAATTTTTTAGCGGCAGGAAGTGGGAAATTCCACAGTTTGCATGATTTTTCAAGTGACAATGAATATTCACAAATTTTTATGTAATTCCAATGCTAGAGTTATCTTTTCCTTATGAGAACTTATTGGGTTTCTTATTTTCCCCCCTCAAGCTCTGCTCAAAGAATTATCTTTCCTTTAAATTTTCGTTTTCATTCAAAGCAAAGCAATTCCCAAATCAATTTCTTCTCAAGTCCTGGTTTATGAAGTTGATGTTGATAAGAAGTTATACGCTTAGTTTTATTTCATTTTGAGTTAATGGTTTCCTGGAGTAATCTTGATATGTCCGTTCTATCAACTTTGTGATTATTGCTTCAATATCAGAGTGCTGGAAGACACTTTTATCGTTCGAATAAAAATTTCCAATTTTTATTGCTTTCCTTGCGCTTTTAAGTCTATAGATAGCGAAATCCTGTAATCCCTGATGGCTCAGCGCAGCGAGTAAGTTTGCTGATTCGCATGCGAGATGTTGTAAGTTCGATTCCCCGTTGAATAAAATGTTAACCGTCAAAAATTTCCGTCGGATTCCTCAGTTTTCTCCCAGAATCCGTGAATTGTTTTACTGATTTGATGGGACTAAATATCGAAAAATGTGCATTATTGAATGTCGTCCTGTTAACAATAATTTTTTTCAAGGGAGTAGAATTTTCGTCAAGTGTCTTCTACTGATAATATCAAATCTGGGGAATTTTCTCGAAACATTTGGCGAAAATCGGAATTTTCTAATTCAAGAATAGTAGCGATTGGGCAAAAAGTTATAAAAATTCTGATGAAAATTAATTTTCCATATCTTGAAAGCTACTAGAGCACGATAGGTCATATTTTTTTTTCATTTAACATGACATTTTTTACCTTTTCTACAAATCGAGCTCTCGCAAATTACAACAAATTTATTTAATTTCTCAAACAATGAAAATTCTTTTGCATTGAGGATATCCAAGTCCTTGATTCAAGTTAGCAACTTTCTTAAAGCAACATTTCAGTTTTGCCGAAAATCTAGCTATCCATACTTTTCCGGATTTTTCATTCTTGAATAAATATTTTCTGTAATTTCTGCAATAAATGTTGTGAACAATATTTTTAAATCTCATTGTGCACGGAGAAAATTATTTGGTGAATTTCACCAACTAGCTGTTGAAAGAATGAATTACGAAACCAGTTATTGAATTTCAACAACTAGTTGCTGAAATTTAACAACCAATTAATTAAAATTTAGAAAAGATTTTTCATTTTCATTCGACAACCAGTTGTTAAATATTCGATTAATGTTTGTTAATTTTTTAATGGATCAAATTTAACAACAAATTGTAGATTTTTGCGAAAGCAACTTCTAGGCGAGACATTGATCAATTATCAAGATACAACTGATTGCGGGATTGTTTCCAAATATGTATATGCTCTCACCATCTAGTTTGGTAGTCAAAATGTACTGAATTAATTGAATTAGAGGCTCTGTAACTGGTTGTTTTTTCTTGAAATCAAGAAATCATCAAAATCTTCTAAAAATCATGGAAATCACGAGAAATCCGAAGAATTCATGATTTCTAATTCTTATTGAGAAATCACAGAAATCATTCAAGAAATCCCAGGAAATCATCCCATTCTGGAAATCAGTGAGCCAACCGATTGAGGAGTGGTCAGCCCCTCAAAAAATACTTTTAGTCTGTGTTATAAATTGTGAAAAGGACTTACCCCAGAACAAGTGGTTCGAACTACTTTGATATCCTACAGATCAATATTTGTGATGATTCGAAGTTTCCCTTTCAGTTTTTGTATCGCGTAAGAGGAAGTCGAAAGAGAGGAAAAAAAAAAACGAAAATACTTGTACATCTTCCTCCTCTTTTGTTCTGTTTTGCAGCTTTTCTGAGCTCAACTGTCGCTTTTAATGAAGCACGATGAATCAAATAATCTGTGGTATTTAAGCAGGGATTTTCTCGGGCGGTAGAAGAGGCAAGCGACATCTACGAGATTTTAATTAGCCCTGAGGTCTCTCTCTCCAGAAATGGTCCCGAGGAAAACCACGGGAAATTGAGAACGTTAATTGAATCTCTCCCCCTGAATCTGTCGTTTTTCTCCTCACGTCTCCCCATCGATTTTCATTTTATTTCTTCTCTCAGTCGCTTTCGGCCAGAGTAAATCTTTCAAGTTTAAGTTTAAAAGAGATTAAATGTTATTTCTGAAAAGAATAAACGAACAGCATTGTCCTGGACAGTTGTATTTACCTTCGGATATGAAGTTTCAAGATTTTGCTGGTAGTTAAAGTTTCTAGTAATTCTCCCTCCCTCTCATGTTCGAGCCGTGTTTATTCAATGTTGGGGGAACTTATTTGAGTTATGAAATGAGAAATTAATTCCCTGAACGTTGAATAAATTGTGGCAGAGGAGGATGTCTTTTCCGAAACTTGGAGTGGAATTTGGCGATAAAAAACTTGAGGGATTTTGATACATTTTATTAAACAGATGCACCAGTTTCCATCAATGATGTATGACCTATTTCTTGGTAAAAATGGGGAGATTTTTTATCGGAATTGTTGCATTTTGTACCCCACTGGTAGAACATTACACTGTTAGAAATTTTTTGAAATTTCATGGTAAATCTGGTAGTAATTCTCATAAAAGTGACATTGAATCCGATGTAGGGGGAAAATGATTATAAAATTTCAAGTTTTAGATAGAATTCAAGGAAATTCATGAGCTTTCAGTAGAATTGAGACGGAGATCTCACAGCTTGATTGAATTTCCAATGAAACCTGAATATTCAGAAACAAAATGATATGAATTTTCAATTTTTCCTTGAATTTTCCTGATTTGGGCAAACTTTCAAGGAATAATTGAATTGAAAAATCAAGTATTCTGTTGATTTCCTGCTAATTCAATCTGGAAATCTACGGAATATTTGATTTTTGATTTTTGGTGGCGATCACGAGATTTCCCGAAGTTTCAGTGGAAATTAACCCCTAACGTACGAGGTCGATGCATGGTATCGACCCATGTGAATGTGAACGCTTGCTTTCAAAATTTATTATTTCCAAATCTATAAGACTATATATAATTAGAAAATATCTTCTTTTATTTTCAAAGAGAAGGAGAGTTTTGTATAAACGAGGATTTTCAGCAAAGATTATCCAGTGAAGATTAACTAACGAATGGACTCTGTTCTACCCGGAGAGAAATGTTCGGTAAAAATTACGGAACTCACAATTCGCTTACCGATTACCGAATCGACTCAGAAAATTTAAGTAACAGTCTTGTAATTTTTCACAGGAGATTCAGATAACAATTACGGCACGCTCTGGAAAAATTCCGTGACAGTTCCGTAAAATTTCCTACAACCATATTTCGCTCCGGAATTACGGAAAAGATACGTAATTTTTGAAGAATATTTCTCTCCGTGTAGATACTTTACGGAGCAATCTAACTATCTTGTGACATAAAGTAATTACTTAGTGTAAATCGTATAATTCTAGTTGTGATAAGTTATGATAAAAATGGGACATCAAACTAAATTTATGTGATTAATGTTCCTTATAGTATTTTTAAAAATAACTGAAAGAATAAAAAATCCAATGAACCACTAACTTAATTATGCGTGCGGTCCTTTTCTAGTAATTGAAATTTCAAGCAGAATGTGAAGTTTTTATCCAATTTCTACCTGAAATATGGGATTTTACGAGCCTTTCCCCCTAAATAAAATTTCACGTCACTCTCCTAAAAATGATTACCACAGTATGCATAAAATTTAAATTTTTCCCGGAAAGTATGAAGCCGAATGATAGAGTTGAAGCAAAGTGCGAAAAAAAACCCACGAAAGTTCATTCAGCACCACAAAATAATCCCCAAGTGATTCTGTGATACATTTTAAAACGGATGCAGCATACTTTGTCAATGAAATAATTCCCCTGCCACGTGCAGTCTCTCATCCCAAAGTTGTACCATCTTTTTTTTGCCAAGTTCAGCCACCCTGCACGTGGTCCTCTCTCATGCCCCGTTCATGTCTACTGCTGCAGTGAGAGAAAAAATCGCTCAGCATCTGGCTGACAACTAACCCGGGTCCTCTGCCCTCCTATGCACATCTTGCATCTGGCCAAAATGATGCAAGAACAGACGACAAAGGTGACTGACCGTTTTCGCACGCTCCGTCAGCTTTTTTATTTCACGATATCGGTGGCAGCTACCAATTACTAGACCAATTAATCATCTCGGGAGGGCTAGAAAGATACGTGGCGTGTGGATTGACATCGCAATTAGTTGAAACGTGTAGGAATTAATGAATTGACGTTGCCACTCACGAGAAAATAAATCGCAGAATGAATGAAATGAATGAAACAGCAAGAATGAAAACTATCCTCACGATACTGGTGGATAATATCCCACAATATCGAATATTTCATCGTATTGAATTTAAAAAAAAATTCGCGAGCGCAGAAGTTCTAGTGAAAATTCACCTTCAAAACCCATAGTTTTTTCAACTACAGATTTTTCTCTCTATGTAAGAATATTGATGAAGTCCTCCGTTTGTTCCTTAGATCGACTCCCAAAAAGTTCCCATCCATCATTCGACATTTCTCATCATTTTTCTTACTATTTTTTTTCACTCATAAGAAAATAAATCATAGAATAAATACAACGACTCAAACAGAAGAAATGAAAATCATCCTCCCGATTTTATTGAATTTCAAATCTTCAGGGGTCTCACGAACGCCTCGATTTTAAACACAAAGTGAATTCAGTTTTATATTCAACGACGGTGACGCATTAAACCGAGAATCTGGTTCACGCCGCAAAAATCTTGAGAAAATCCTCAATCCCAAGTGTTTCAAATAGGAATAAGTCACATGAATCTGAGAAAATTGAAAAAATGAGATTGGATCCCAGGAATTAGGGCACGAAGAGGTGAGAATTATTTCCTATTTTTCCACCCCTAAAGTGGTATTAAGGTATTTTTAAGTAGATTAATGCTGGACACGAGACGGAGCATTAAGCAGATCGGTATTAATGAGTTTTGTCACCCCCGAGTGGCACTCTGGTTCCTATTTGGTTACACTCACCCGTCTATAGATAGCCCACCCGTGAGTCTCATCGTGGTTTTCTCACTTCCCTCTCCCTCTCTCATGGTGTTGCATTTCTGTGTCTGTCTCTGTCTCCCAATGAGAAATATATATACTTGGGTAATCCACCGAAAAAACAAAACGTTTTCTCGTGTCTCTAATTTATCCTCCCAACTCCACTAATTTCTACGCTTTTATTTCGCCGCTCTCCTCAGCTTCAACTTCTCATGCTAAGAATAATAGTAATTGTTGTTTGAGTAAATATTTTGAGAGAAGGCGGATGTGATCGTTTTCGTTTGTAATAGTCTTAAATGGTCGTTTTGAATGACTAGTTGGGAGTTTTGACGCTCCTTTTTGCGACGACACTCGCATTTTTTCATGTCATTATTTGCAATTTTTTTCGTATTTTCATGTCTTTTACATGGAGAGAAAGATCTGTTGGTCTTACTCCTGATACTTACCAATATGGATGCTTGTTAGTCTATAGTAACTGATATTTCTAGTGATTGTTTTCAATCAGAATCTCCAGGGCGGCATTTCATGTCATGTGAGACAACCTGCACGGTTTTTATTCGGTAAAATTTGGTAAAACCCGACATGTTGCTATGGAAAAATTATATATAATAACAATCCGATAAAATTTTTAGTCTCCAATCCTCAATTTCTGTCATTTATTCTATTCATTCTATCAAAAGACAAGGATAGAAATCGAAGTTATGGGTATTCTTCTATTATTCGAAAATAGTATATTGCGCATCAACGGCGGAAAGTTGACTTTCCGCCCGAGGTGCACATGCGATTTTTTAACAATCCTGCAAAAGAAAGTTCGTATTTTGCTCTTTGAGCGGGAGGAAAGTGAGCACTTTCCGCCCTCGGGTGGATGAGCGGGAGGAAAGTATGAACTCTTTGTGCAGGAGTGTGAAAAAATATATTGATTTTAAAAATTTCTGGAGACATTGAATAGTATATTTCGTAACGAGTGCAAAAAAGTGTTTTTTGGCGAGCGGGAGGTTTATATCACGAGCCGAAGGCGAGTGATATAATCCCACGAGCTAAAAAACATTTTTTCACGAGTTACGAACAATATTTTTCATCACAATGTGGCGGAAATTGGACTTTTAGGCACGCGGAGCGTGCCGAAAAGTTCACTTTTCGTCACAGCGTGATGAAAAAACTATTTTCTTACTTCTTCTCACCCAAGTTTTTGCACATTTTGTTCATTTCTTCTTGTTAAAATTAGATTCTAAAATTTGAAAATATTCACATCCCGCTCATATTCGAAGAGAAAGCAGTGATTCCAATTTTCCACCGACACAAATGAATTTTCCAGATTAAATACAACTTGTCCTAGAATTTTTCTGTATTTTTTTCCATTTGCCAGATTAATTGCAACTTTAAAATTCTGAAAATTGAACTGCGGAAGTGTAGGTTGTACTGCGTTCACATTAAATGCCATCCTCCATTGGCCAAGGTACTGATCGGGGGAATAATAAAAATTTTCTGCAAAACTTGACTCTCATTTGTTTGCAACGAACCTATCGGGAAATTACTACTAAAAAATTTTAGTGTAAAATTGTAATATTTTACTTACACTTCTTGGAAATGCTTAGCAAAAGGAATTTCGTGATACTAGATTCACAATTTGATGAAATAATCAATGGAAACTGTAAATTCCAATTTAATTATTTCATTTATTATTTAATTATTAAAGATCGGTAGAAATAAGGATAATTCAGGTAGATATATTCTCTAATTTTTTAATTAATAAAAAATTCAATGTCATGTGGTATCGAGTATTCATGTTTTGATTGGAAATTCATCTAACATAAGTTAGGTGGTCGTTCTTTTACTGCTGCTCAAGAATTGGAAATTTTATTGAATTTTTAGTGGAATTATAAATTTTATGGCTTTTCCCCCTCGTTGAATTCAAAGTTGAACTCAATTTACGCAGCGTAAATGACAATTTGACACGCATTGTATTATTCCACTCCACATTTCTATGATCCATCATTGAGTAAATTGATTAATTATGGAGTTGAACATCATTAATGGTTCCGAATTCTAAATCTATCCAATATTCTCTAATCTTCACTGATTTCCACCCTTTCATTCAGTCTCTTTCTTCCGCTTGAACTTCTCGTGCTAAGAATAATAGTAATTGTTATTTGAGTAAATATTTTAAGGGAAAGCAGATGTGATCGTTTTCATTTGAATAATAGTCCTAAATGGTCGCGTTCAATGTCTCATTCAGGTTTCATGGGTGTATCTGCCTGGATAGAAGCTCAGGCGTAATCTAACAAATTTTTCTCTCCATGCACGCACGAAAAAATTTAATAGTAAAACCTATCGAATTCGTTAGAAAATTCTATTGAATTTCTATTGAATTTTCTATTAGTTTTTGGCAGATTCCATTGACATGTTCAATAGAAAACATTCAATAGAAAAAGTCAACAGAATTCGATTTTTTTATATAACTTATTCTTTTCATATATTTTCTATAGAATTTGCTCGACTCAAATTTTCTAAGATTTTTTCATTCTATTTTTCTTTTCTTCTCATCAAGAAAATCAAACGAAAAAACTCAGAAAATTTGAGTCGAGGAAATTCTATAGTAAATATCTCAAGAGAATAAATTATATAGACAAATTGACTTCTATTGACTTGTCTACTGAATATTTTCGATTGAACATTTCCATAGAATCGGCCAAAAACTAATAGAACAGTTCAGTAGAAATTCAATAGAATTTTCTAACGAATTCGGTAGGTTTTTCTATTAAATTTTTTCGTCCGTGTGTAAAGATATTGATGAGCCCTCCTCTCCCTCCACTTCGACGGGCAAAACGTCTCCATCCATCAGTCGACATTTCTGATTATTTTTCTGACGATGTATCCGAGTTATTGCCGAGGGATTCCTTCGTCTCACGCCTCGACTGAGAACTGGTTGAACGAAAAGTTTCCGCGGGAGCAGCCCACTCTGCTGATGGAGTACCCAGGGATAAATGATTATTCACGGCGCCACCAGTGGCCCCAGGCCCTCCCAGCCTGATTTTCCAACTTCAACTGTAGAATATCATAAACTCGCGACATCTTTATCTATCTCTTCATGCTATTTTCCTATTTCTTGGAAAGAAAAAATTCCCTAAAGGTACTTCTCCTGCACGATATTCTTCCTTTATTCCTTCTTCTCTAAAAATATTCAGTAGTGATACCACAAGTGCTCCAAAAATGTCGGTTGTTTTTCGCTGAAATTGTTGGCTGAAATTTTCCGTAGATTTCTTCTAATTTTTTATCACGTTATAGTTGCACTGAAGTTTCGAGGGAGTGTGTCATTGAGAATTCAAATTTTTTGGGAAAAATCAATATAGAAAACTATAAATTAACTATAAATTTCCGGCCAAATATTCCATGAAAATTAATAACAATCAAGGAAGTTCAGGTGAATATAGTGGCGATTTTTCAATTAATTAAAAATTGAGAGTAATTTGCTACTAAATATTCATGTTTTGATTTGAATTTCAAGTAACTTTGGAAATTCTCGTCTTTCCGCTGCACATAAAATTGAATTTCATTGAATTTTCAGTGAAATCTGAAATCTTACAATTCCTTCCCTGTAAATAAAATTCGGAAAAGAAATAATCACGAAAACTTTTCCTGTTCCTGAAAAATGCACTAAAATCGATCCCATTTTCCCCAGCATATTCTCAATAATCAGTTCTCCATGAGACATGCATATTTTCCATCCAATATTTTACGAGCAAATCCCTCTTGACAAAATTATTAATTGTCCCCAATAAATCGAAACTGAACACCCAATAAAGTTGAAATCTGAAAGGTTGTACTGCACGCAGTGGTGAGAGTGAAAATAAAATAAATAGGTATAACGCTCGCGTAGCACAACACACATTTAACACACTCGGTGTACATGGCACTACATGAAAATTTATAGAGCCACGATAAATAGAGCCCCGGCAATTTCTCGTCTCCAACCGCCCAGTTGGAAAACTTGAATTCAAACGGTTAGGGACTAATTTTCGTTCTTATATACTGTGCCTTTTCTCGTCGCGGTGTATTTACAACCTGGGAAAATTCATAATTCCCGGGTTATAAGTCACTGTCTCTGGTATACTGTGATTTCTTCATTATTCTCGTTCTAAACATTTCAACTGAACCGAAAAATTCATTTGTCAAATTAAAGCGAGAATTAAAATTCATTTTGCATGAACAAATTTATCAGATTAAAGTTAATTGGGTTTTGTCAATTAAAAGTTCATGCTTGTTACTCCACATATTCAATTACTTTTTATGATTTTTGACTTAACAATGGAGATTAACATTCGTGGGTGGTTATTTCCCTGCCAAAAATCATTCACTGCATGCATCCAACACTAGTCACAGAAGACAAGAGATGCGAGTGAGGGGAATTAGAGGATCAGTCCCGGTAATGGTGGATCCGTTCCAAAACAAGCCTCGTTTGCACATTGGTACAGTACTTCAGTCGCTTTCGACTCTGGATGCACTAAGGAAGGCTTCAGGCCTTTTCTCTGTCTCCCATAGTCGTTGGGTGTGCGATAATATAACTCGTGGATGCGAGCCAAATTCAACAGTATCCCATGGGCATATAGCACTCATCGCACTGCTTGCATTGCTATTCGATATGTGTACACTTGTACCGATATTATGCTCTTCGGATATTGCGACGTCTAGTTTTAGAGCTGTTTGATGAGCTATTCGATTGGAAATTTCCAGAATCTTCCAATAATTACATTTTATCTAGAAAAGAAACGATTCTCGAATCGATTTTTTTTATTGAAGGCGTTATTGGGGAATTCAGGAAATTGGAGCGTATTTTAAAAACAAAAATGGAATTTCATGCAACGTCTCAGAAATTTTCCGATGAATGATATTAAATTCGGTTTAGGGAAAAAGGTTCGTAAATTTTCAAGTTTGAAATTGAAATGGAATAAAAATGTTACAACTTACTCAATTTCGCGATGTATTCCTTGGATTTTCAGAGTTATTTTTAATTTTCATTGGGTGATTGAACTGAAATTACAGATTCCATTGAATTTTTTCATCAAATTGTAATTTTAAATTTTGCAGAGATTTCGGTCGTTTGCGAGATGCATATCGGAAATCTCGACTGAATGTGGTTTTATTCGAAAAATTGACGAGATTGTAGGATGCATCATTAAAAGAAATAGGACAGCTTAATAGTCATCCTTAGAAGAATGACATTGAATTCAATTTAGAGCAGAACCCTTATAAAATTTTCTGAATTTCAGCGGAAAATTCATCAATTCATCGATTCAAATTCAATTCAAGTTAAAATAAGACAAAAATGTCACAAGTTACTTGAATTTTCAATTGAGTCTGACTGTTCAAGATCGAATGTAGATAATTGTTTAATTAAGTTGAAATTTAAGAATGAAATGGCCTAAATTTTCTTAATTTGTCGTCAGTTTCACTGAAAGAGTGAAATTTAATTTCCACTTTCTACAGTTCATCAAATTGTGATGGTTTGATGATTGAAATGATGATTCTACAATTTTAGTAGAAATGTCGGTTCTTGAAAATTTGAAAGATTTGTATGCGAAATTTTAACCTTAATTGTTTAACAATGTCTAATCCAAAAAATAAGAGGCAAAAGGTTTTAAGTAGAAATAAACCAAAAATTTCACAACTTATTGCTAAAAGTTCGAAATGAACATGAACATGAATGATGAAATGATGAAATGACGCCGAATTTCTACTTATATTAAAATTCACAAATACATTCATTTAAATTTACCTCATATTTAGTTATTTTTACTGAATTATTGAGCGAAAATTTTCAATTTCCCCTGATTTTGTCTGCAAATTGTGATTATTCAATGACGAGATACGCTAATTCTAAAATTCCAGTGCGAATGACACTCATTAACAAGTTTATAGATTTTTATAGACATGTTTACGCGAAATTTCAGCCGAAATTGTTCAACAGTGTGTCACGTCATTTAAAAAAACAAGAGAGTTGGATTAAAATAAAAACCTCTCATTTTGGATCGGTACAACATTTTTTGATTATTCTGAAAACTATTCCTGCAAAACCGGTCGTCATTTTTTCAGTTCAGAATATAATTCTCTTATCTCCGAGACAAAACCATTCATAGCACTCCACTTCATGAAGTTCTCAAACAAAACGATTTTTTTTTAAACTTTTTCAAATGCAGGATAAAATTTCCACATTTTTTAAAAGAAAAAAATTCGTTCAAAATCGGAAAAAGATCCATTTTTTCAACATTCCGATAACTGCTTGGGTCAACCGTGTCATCTTTTTTCAGTTCAGAACAGAATTCCCTTGTCTCCGAGATAGAACCAATCACAGCATTCCACTTCGCGAAGTTCTCAAGCAAAAAGATGTTTTTTTTTCAATCAACTAATTAAAAGTTCCCAAATTACTAATTAAACTTCCGGAATGGTGTAGTCATTGTCAAGCCCTGGAGCAATAACTCAACCCAAAGACAGTAGTTCTCTCTACTCCCCATACACCATCATTATTACTTGAAACGGTCTCGCGATAGGCAGCCAACTAACACTCGATTCAAGTACCCATTTAGAATTACACTTACAACCCCCTTCAAAACACTGGTGTGAAAATTTTCCAACGAAAATTGCGTGTACATGCAATCGGCGATATATACGCCGGGTGGTAAAGAAGAAACATCCAGTGAATATACGCGGTTGCGTATCCTCACGGCTGTATATCAGGTGGGATGCCATGGGCGGTGGTGCCAAGCCATTTACCGAAGCGTGTCGCGCCAGTGTGGATTCTGATTATTTTAATTAATGCCCATGCGTTTCGCCTCGACTCCCATGGGAAATTCGAGAATGGCCCTATTCAGACACATCAACTGACAAAAACTGGGATAATGATTGCAAAAATACATCTGTTGACTATTCTCGGATACGAGAAAATTAAATTTCATGGAAAACATAACAATCATCTGGTGTTGTTCTGTTTAATCGTGAGATTGGGAGTGTCCGGAAGGGGGGGGGGGGCAGTTCAGTTGTTCGTGCCCTACCTCGAAGTGCCATATATTGCCACGGGGCATTAGCATGACTTATCGCTGCAGTTTCACTGGTTTACGGTTGAGATCCTGGAGAATATCCTCCAAATTATAGAAAAATTCAATAATGACACGGAGAAAAAAAGTTTATGGTTTCTAGCACCACGGTACTGAAATCCAGAACCATGATACTGGAAACAAGAACCGTGGCATGCACACGGTTGAAAATTTTCGTGTGAATTTTCCGTGCCAAATTCCGGAAATTTTTATCGTGTTCAAGTTCCACTGAAATTCAGGAGATCAAATACTCCTTTGATTTTCTGTTCCAGTGATCTGGAAATCAATAAAATACTTGATTATTGAATTCAATTATTTTGTGAAAGTTCAGAAAAATCGGGAAACTTCGGGGAAAAATTGAAAATTCATGTCATTTTGTTTCTGAATATTCATGTTACACTGAAAATTCAACCAAGTTGTTAAATTTCAATGTCACTCCCAGTGATAACTCATGAGTTTCCGTGAATTCTACTTAAAACTTGAAACTCCATAACCATTTTTTCCCTAAATCCGATTCAATGTGACTTTCATGAAATTTACTATAATGTCTTCAATGAAATTGAAAGGAAAATCTAACAGTTTAGAGATAAATTCAGTAGCGAAATGGTAAAAGGACATAAGTCAATTTTGACTATTGACCAGTTTTCAATTTTATTTCGGAATCTAAGGGAGATAGCGAAATTTTTGTTATAATGTTTTTCGTGGAGTCGATTGAGCGCTACAACAAATGTAATTACGAACACTTCGCTATCTCCCTTATATTTGGAAATATTTCTCAAAAACTCAACTGGGAGATAAGTCGACTTATCTCCGTTTACCACTTCACTACTGAATTGGATAAAAATTGACCCGAAAATCGCGGAAAGTTTTACTATACCAATGGTAATCGTGGAGCGAAATGTAATTCCGTGAAAAAATACTGGTTTTAGTGGATACTCTTACGATTTTCTCGGTAAAAAAAACTACATTTACGGATGCAACAATTATCATCCTATTCAGTGAAAGCTTCCCACCCTGACAGGGGGTTGTTCTTTTTGTACCCGTCTGAAAGTCACGAGGACGGATGGAAGTGAATTTTTACCAAAGGAGTTCACTAAAAATCATTCTCGTTACAGAAAAATTATACGAGAAATTAGAGCAATTATTCACGTTCACTGGGATAATTTTTGATAGGATGCAGGGTAAATTTTACAGTTTCGATACAAATGACCCTCACGATTAATAAATTTTCCCGGGTCAACGGGGTGAAATTTATTATTACTCACGTGAAATCTTTCTGAAAATGGAGCCAAAGAATGGAAACGAAGGATGAAAATAGGAAAAATTATAACGGTTGGTCTGCATTGCTCAAAAAAGTCATCAAAACAAGGTGGGCGGTATTGCACGCATGCCGGGCGGTATTACCCGCAGAGTTCGATTCCATCGCTCACTGGCCGATGGCAATTGAATTACATAATTGAATATGTTTAATGTCAATAAAAAATCAATGTCAATAAACACCTCTAAGAACCCATTCTAACTGTTTATGACTCCTTGGAGAGCGCGAGGCTGCATGCACCAGCTTCCCTACTTGACTTGTTTGGTAATGTTTCTTTAACCTTTTTCTCCATGTACACGGAGAGAAACGATTACAGAATCGACCTAGAAAATTCAAGTGACAGTATCATAATTTTTCACAGGAGATTCAGATAAAAATTACGGAACACTGCGGAAAAATTCCATGATAGTTCCATAAAATTTCCTACAACTACATTTCGCTCCGGAATTACGGAAAAGATACGTAAATTGTACACTGATAGAATGATTCATTTATTCCAAACGAGATTCGTTAACTATTAACGAATGGTAGAGTTGAATATGACCAAATGAATATTCGTTAGTAGTTAACGAATGGTTCACTTGAATGGCGAAAGTCAAGTCAAACGAGGCTCCTCAAATATACATTCGTTAACTATTAACGAATGAACATTTGGTGGGACCGAATAGACCCTAACCTCCAACCAAAATCCATTCGTTAACAATAACTAATCCGTTCTACCAGTGTATGGCTTTTAGGCTTGAAATGTACGCAATCTTATCAACATTATCGGAGTATATATAACTCCATGTCGACAAACTGGACGTTTTCATATGGACGTCCACAATGATGATAATCCGATTTTATCATGCAGAAGTTCTTCCAATTGTTGCAATACCTAAATTGACAACAATTAAAAATAATTCTTACCCCGCGATAAATTTGCCACCAGAATTTATGCTCCCATCCCCAAACACATGTCCGAAAATTAAATCCGCAAAAATTCAATGTTGCAAACTGATGTAATTTAAACTTTTACTCACCATACATACGTTATTCTACGCTAATGAGCGACGAATGAACGGGAGTCTGTCTTTCCACGTGTGCATTGCGTTTTCGGTGCACACAGGCGTTTTAACCTTTTGGATTTGGTGCTCACTGTGAGTGTGTACACTGCAGTTGCACTGGAGTACCCAGAGGAGAGGACTCGGGCAAATTAGCGACCGCCCGAGTGTCCCTTTGAAGACGAAAATGTAATTAACCCGTTCTAATTCATACACTGTGCTGATTTACATTGCATATTTATTCATACAAAGATTACTCATAACGTATTATAGTATTATAGCGAGAATTTCTCAATTAACGGAATTGTACGGTGTATAAAGGAATGGTCTTTTGCATTTTCTTTTGTCGTTTGCTTTCGGAGCACAACAAAGGGCAGAAAATCTCATTTACGGGAGTTAATGAGTTAATTTCCTCCCTACGGATTTTGTGTTAAAGTCTCTCAAGTGAAAAATTACGGATTAGTATTCGGGAAAAAAAAATTGAAGATAAAAATTTAAATATTATTTTCTCGGAATTGAGGAAAAATCACGAAACTCGTACGGAAAATTTACCTCAATTAACACAGAGAAATTATGAATTTAAATTGAATACCATTCTTGGTGAAAGTTTTGCATTTACTTTAACAATGATTTTGTTGAAAATAAATAAATTTATTTCATCCAAACGAAGGATTATCACATGTTAATAAATTCGTTCTCTTCAGCGTCTGAAGACTCCATTTGTGTTTTGCGGAGGCGTGGGGGTCCAATTATTTTGACAATTTCTTCAATTCTGATTTTGACCAATCAGAGTGCAGTATTCGGGGTCACGTGACGCATTTCACGCTGATAATTTCCCCGGCTGCAGGGAAATTATCAGTCTGATAATTTTCCTGTAGCCTGTCAATTGTTTTCCACGGATTCGACAGATATTCCTCTCATTTTGGTGAAATGTGTCCCGTAACCTCGAACACTGCACCCTGATCGGCCAAAATCAGAATTGAAGAAATTGTCCTCCGAATACCCCTCGACCTTCAAAATTCATCGGATATTTCCCTCAAGTTTTCCTGCATATCAACGATCGGGATTTTATTCTGCAAATCTGATCCCTCTCGTTGCTATGCAACAAAACATTCGGGAAATATCCGATAATTTTGAAGGTCTTGGGGTATTATAGTTGGTAATTTCCTCAATTCTGATTTAGATCAATCAGAGTGCAGTATTTGGGGTCACGTGACATGTTTCACAGTGATTATTTTTCCCAATCGGATTTCGACCAATAAGAGCTCAGTATTTGAGGCCACCTGACAGTTTTATTTTCGATATTTCCTCCTAGCTTTTGAATATTTCGCAGTAGCTCTCCATTTTTTCGACTCATTTTAGGTCGAATCTTGTATTTGATAGTGTACGGAAATCTGGTTATTCTGTTAACAGAATTTGTTCAAATCTTCCCCAATTCACCTCCTGCTGTTGTCCACTGGACTCTAATTGGCCACAATCCGATTGGAAAAAATAATCCGACAAATATCCCTCGAGCTTCGAAATTAATCGGGTATTTCTTTCAAGCTTCCCTGTAAACAAACGATCGTGCCAAATATTAAATTTTTAATTTTAATGATTAGGTCCTGAAGAGACGAATGTATCCCTAAAAACTTAAACTTTTTTTTGCTCTGCGTAACTTTTCGTGATTTTTATTCATTTTTCTGGAATAAAAACTAAAATTTTCCATTGGTTTCTCCATCAAAATGGGAACTTTTAATGACGAAATTCTTTGAATTTACAAAAAACAAGGGACTTTTCTTTTCAAGTGCACACTTGAATGCATAACACCCATTTAAATTATGCCTCCGAATATATTAGCAGTAGGGTAAGGAGGAACATGAATGTTTAGTGCCAAATTGAGAATCCATTTGCCTACAAAGAGAAAAAAAAAGTTTTAGTTTTTAGGGCTCGACGGCATTTTGAAATTCAACGATTGAGAAATCCTATAAAGGCAAGTGATTTTGTCGCTAACCAATCAGTGATTAAATCCGTGAAGTTTACGTTAATTCTCGTTAATGACCAAAATCCATGAAAATTAGGGAAGGATTTCTAAAATTTAATGATCAGGCCCTGAAGAGACTCTGTGTGAATTTTTCTGATGTTGATTCATTTTCGTGGAATAAAAACTAAAATTTTCTATTGATTTCTCCATCAAATTGTGAATTTTTATTGGCGAAATTCCTCGAATTTACAAAAGAATATCAAGTTCAAGGGACTTTTCTTTTCAAGTGCATATTTAAATGCGTAACGCCCATTTAAATTATGCCGTGAAACGAGCGTTTAACGTGGCAATGAATTATCGTGTCACGGTTGTAGGTAAATGCGCACGAGTACAGACTGCGGGAGGGTGGAGGGGGGGGGGGGAAATCACCGGTACAAGGTACCCCATGATTCATAATGCCTTTCAAGATAGGAACGAGGTACATAAATCACTGGTACTCGTACGCTGATTCGACATATCATTCGGCTCGAAGCTTCTGGTGGTGAGTGATAGAATTCTCGACAAACCCAACTATTCATAGATTGTTAACTTCCGTTTCAAAAATAATGTGTACCCTTGTAGATTGCTTCATCCATGAAAGTTGACCAGTTATTTTTGCTTGTCGGTCTTGGCTTACCTCGTTCATAATGTGAATCCGCGCAAAACGGACGATTAATTTCACTGATTAGATGAAAATCTCGGAATTGGGTCTGCCAAAAGTGACTGGACATTTTTTACTATTTATTGTTTGCGTACGGCGGAGAAAAATAATTTAGAGTGAATCTTTAGTGCACTAGTTGTACATATTTAAAAAACATAAAATTTCATGGGTAGTGACGTTGTAATTGTTAATAGAGTGATATCGAGTTCGATTTAGGGGAGAAAAAAATCTTGAAATTCCAAAGTTCAGTGAGAATTCATTGGACCTCCTAATTTATTAGCATCAGGGGGAGGAGGAACATGAATATTTCAGTAGTGAAGTGGTCAAGGGGTTTAAGTCAATTCCATTTTAGCGCCAGTTCTCGATGAATACCTCAAAGTCTAAAGGAGTTGGCAAAATTTTCCGAAAAATCTTTTTTGTACAGAAAATGGCGCTATTTTTCTTAACTTTCGAGTTATTCAACGAAAACTCAACTGGGAGCTAAGTCGACTTGAACCGATTGACTACTTCACTACTGATTTAGTGCCAAATTACGCGGAATTTGCAACTGATTGAAAGTTTGAGAATCTATTTGCCTACAGAGAGAAAAAAAAGTTTTGGTTTTTAGGGATCGACGATATTCTGAAATTCAACGATGGAGAAATCCTAAAGGCAAGCGATTTTGTCGCTAATTAATCAGTGATTGATTCCTTGGAATTTGGGTTAATTCCCGCTAATGACAAAAATCGATAAAAATTAGGGAAGGATTTTTGAAATTTAATGATCAGTCCCTGAAGAGAGGGATATATCCACAAAAAACGCAAACTTTTTTTTGCCCCGTGTGCATTTTGCTGATTTTTATTCATTTTCGTGAGAAAATTGAAACAGAGCTAAAATTTTCCATTGATTTCCCAATTAAATTGTGAACTTTTAATAGCGAAATTCCTTGAAATTTCAGTGAAATGGCCACTCGATAAAATTTTCCAAGAAGTGTACCAGAGATTTCAACCAAAAATTGTCAATAGTGGTTCCCAACTAGAATTAAGAACCAATCGAGCTCCTGAATTTTAAAACACCCAGGTAATTATCACCAAATGAGATTAAACGATCCCATTCACACATTTTCTCCTCTCAATTTTGTCTCATGTTGAGAGAAAAATAACCCCCGGTGAACGAAAATACGTGGAGATGTCGGAGTGAGAGGAATATATGGTCTTCCGTGCCATGACACCCCCGGTTCTCCCGGAAAATAGTGGCAGTCACATAATTTTGTTAGCTTTTCACGGGTATGTGGGATGCATCGGTACGTACATTAAACCGAACGAGGCAAATTGTCGGCACAACCCCACCCCCGAACTGCGCTCTATTTCTCCCCTTTTCTATTCTCGTCCACCTGCATTCGGGGGGTTTGGGCTCATTTGCATTCTGTCGACAACGCGCAATGTTGAAACTAACGATTCTCCAGCATAAAATCACTCCGAATGGCGAAAAAAGCTTGACAGTTCATTAAGTTGTTAATAGAAATTTCTTGGCTGGGGTGAAATTCCAGCGAAATCGTCTCAGCGATTGTAGGATTATTCAAATATGAATTTTCCGACATTTTTAAACTTTTTTGAAATTTTTCGTTGCACTGAATGAACAAGAAAAAGGAATCAATCGGCAAGTTGTTGGTTCTACTTCTAATCGGTCACATCTTCTCCAACACACCCCTATCAGTCATACCCCAACGCACGAGCGAGTGAAGCAACCTTTTGAATTGAATTAGATTCATCGTGCGTTTTGATTACTACAATAATAGATTGTGCACTGATGGAAAGAATTAGTTATTGTTAACGAATGGATTTGGTTGGAGACGAAGGTCTATTCGGTCTCACCAAATGTTCATTCGTTGATAGTTGACAAATACACATTTGAGGAGCCTTGTTCGACTCGATTTTGACTTTTCAAGTGAACCATTCGTTAACTATTAATGAATATTCATTCGGTCATATTCAACTCTACCATTCGGTAATAGTTAATGAATCTCGTTTGGAATAAATGAATCAGTCTATCCGTGTGGTATTTATTTATAAAGTGCTACGAAGCATACATGAGAGTAATATTAAACGGTGCTGCTTTGTATTCACATTATTTTTAATTGGCAATTATTTATGCATCTTCTTTCATTATTAAATTTTTTTGTACTCTTGTATTCAATTAATTGTTTTATAATAAAAGAGAGTATCGCAATAAACATGATTTTTCGTGATGTTTTATGATGATGAGGAGCAAATGGGTCTCGGATGAAAGGGGAGGATGGAAAATACCGGGACTGTCTCAGTTGATAAAAGTGAATTCATTAATTTCAAGCAGGGATAAGACGGACATTTTACTACTCCCTTGAATCTTCAATTGCACATGAATATTCAGAACAAAAATAAGATGAATTTCTTACGAATTCACAATTCAAGAAGTTATTTACTAAAATTTTTCTCATTTCCCTAATTCTTATTAAATAATTTAACTGAAATTTACAGCTTTAGAATATAGGATTTTTCAGTGATGACGTTTCCGAACATTCGAGTGCAAATGTCATTCATTGAAATCTTTCAGAACTTGACACCAAAAATTCAGACAAAAGTTTATGAGAATTACGAAAAATCAAGCGATTAATATCTTGAAATCTCAGTTATATTGAAATTCACTTGAATTTGGTATTTATTTGTTACAATGAGGTTGAAAGTTCAAACCTGCATTGAACTCAGTTTAGTTAAATGAATGAAAAACAGTAAAAATCGAAAGGTATACGGGGAAGAAAGAAAAAAAATTAAATACGAAATTCCATGAATGATTTGATCTTAACCTGAATTCGAATTCACACCATTGAAACTTCATATGCAGTTTTTGGTTCAACGTCAACAAATTGAAAACACGGTGATCAACTATTCGACCCGATTAGAATGAGGATTACTCTGTAATATTCATTGGACGAAAACAAGAAAATTTGATTTACAACGTTGTCGTCAGCAATCTCATTTAATCCCACGTAATATATAATTGGCCCCTGCTGGCACCCAAACGATGAAACGATAAAACTCGTGTCGTCTTTCATGGATTTGACTCTCCCAAGACCGAAGGCCTTGTTCATTACCCGCGGGGAGAAGAACTTTTTTAAAGGAACCAAAGTTTCTGCCAAGCCCGAGAGCATCATTACGACGCAAATCTTTACCGTAAAAATAGTAAAAATCATTTGCAGTGGGTTATTTTAAGCGCAAAGTTTTACCTAAATGTGTTGCGGCTAAAAACAGAATTGTACATAAAGAGTGGTTTACGAGTTCGAGATTTCCACTGAGGAAGCTCATTTTTTCCAAGCTAATCCAGAGGAAGAAAAGATTTTCATCCATAGTTATTTTCCCTGACATTTGTGACGAGAGTATGTATCAAAGCTCTAGGCGATGCCTAATCTCACGGCAGAGAGATTACGGTGGCTTATGCTCTTTCACTAAAAATAAAAATCCTCGGATATTCGATTCCTCCGGATCAATGATCAAAGAGAGTACATTTTCAATAACACGAATGTATCCAAATACCACAGGATTTGATGCTGTGTATGCCACCTGTCTCCAGGCAGCAGTCCCCATAGCTTGACATCTGTCGTCACATTTCCCTTCCAATATTATTACTTCTCCCATTCCTCCTGGTCTGCATTTCACCCCGAGGTACATCTTTATCCAACACAGCTTGATGGTCCACACGCAACTCTTTTCCTCTTCCTCATCTGGGAGTTGTGAGTGTGAGAAGATCATGCTCACCAGGCCTTCAGCCCAAGCTACGATCGATCAATGCTGAAGCCAACACTCTGCAACGTTACTTGCCACCGACGTTGGCCGTTAAGTGCCTCATGAACTGCACCAGCCGTCGGCAACGTTAAACACTTAAGACATCCACTACAGCAGAGTCATGAGTCCAATAGCTTATGACGACATTTTACCCCTTTTTTTCACTTCACTCATTTTCAAAGTCCTCGCACTCTACGAAGACCCGATAATTGGACCAGCACGATGATTGCTTGTGATGGAATTGCATCCTTCTTTTATCCAACATTCGCCATTCTCCTTTTTCCATCTTCAACGCTCGTGTCACCTCCACAGCTTTGATACGACGACAACTACTGTCTTTCTCGAAAAGTTCCAGTCTGCCCCCTCACCTTGTTTAAACCGCGGTGCGTGCCACTGTCACATGAGCCAACTGACAGGTTCTAACGCTTGTAAAGTCTTATTTCGTGGAGCTCCTTTTTCAATGGATTATATCGTTCAAAGTTGTATTCCCCACGTTTCTCTAAAACACGTTTCTGTCAGTTGCATACTGCAGGAGATGGAACATTCACGAGCACTTGGGAATTTAGATATTCACGCCAAGGACGCCAAACCGAATCACAATCAGGAGGTGGTAAATGGAGATGTGGAAAGGCTTTTCTCAGGCGAAAATATCGCTATTTTGGGGGAACTAGGAATGCGGTGAGAGAAGAGGAGGAAATAATTTCTGGCTTATTTTTTTGTACGTTTTATTTTATTATATATTAGGACTCAACTGTGTAAACACAATTGCTCCAAGTCATCAGGACCGAAACATTAGATTGGGTATAGATAAATACAAAGATGCGGAATGTCAAAACGTAAATGGCGATTAACACAAAATGCGCGGATTCAACTCGGAAAATTCAATAAAAATTACCAGATAAAAACGTAAAAATTACGTTTCGAAACGTAATTCGCGAGCGAAGTAAAATGTAATAAAAAGTGAGAGTCGGAACTGAAATTGTACGAATCGCCACGTAAATTCTACGATTTGTTCCGTAAAAATTAATCACCCGTCTGATGACTCACCGCTGTGGGGACAACAAGTCGTTCCGCAATTTTTCCCGAAGGATTGAGAAATTTTACGGATCGCAACGTAGAAATAACTCACCAGATTCATAAAAATTGGTGAACGTTCAAGAATTTTTGATTTTGGAGGCATAATAAGTCGGGAAGTTCCTGTAAGATTTTAGTTCTTCGCGAAAAATTACGCGACAAGTTCGTATTTTGTTCGGTGATGAACCTGAGAATTCACTGAGCGTCCGGATTTCTTCTGTTCCACTCCTATAAAAAATTACCGGAAGACGATTCCCCATTGCGGATTACGTGAATTGTTCCGTAATTTTTACTGAATATTTCTCTCCGTGCGTGTAATATTAAACCTGTGAACAGAACGCTTACTGCCACACACAACGCCTAAGCCCGGTTGCTCGTTCCCGCGTCCCGCTCACACCGACAGGGTTTGAGAGGATTTTTCGTCCGAGGGTTAATATACATCTGTACACGAAGAAAAAACTTCAGGAAAAATTATGTGACAACACATAAAAGTGAAACAAACTGCTCTTTCGAGAGGTTTTACGTTAAAACATGGATAAATCCGGAGCATAAAACAAAGTTTCAAAGAATTTTATGGATCGAAACGTAATTTTCCACGACACCCCATAAAAATTAGTGCGGAGAGCAGTAATTTCTGGGAATCCGTAATGATGCACGAGAATTACGTCAACCAACGTAGTTTTTAAGGGGAGACAACTGAGTTCTAAAGTTCGCGGGCTATTGGAGAGAGATTTATTATGCATTGAAGATCGATAGACATTTTCATCCTGAGAGTCACTCGATTTTCGGACATTTTTACGGAATTTACATATCAATCATAATTTTTGAGGGCTCAAATTTAAATTATCTTAAATGTCAATACTTATCAGAATTTTTTATCCTTTCCGAAGATTTTTCAGTTCGATGAACGGAATAAATATTTGCCCTAGATTTCCATCATGAAAATGTCTATTATATATATCTAAAAACGAATAATTAGTTTTAAAAAATTAACTGTTTATTATTCACTTTCCCCGCAGATGCTTGAAGTGTTGAAAATAATCCAGGCCCTCCAATTTTTGAAGTGCAGAGTTTTTTTTTCTAAATTAAAGAATGTACAATACCAATTACGAGTTAGTTTTTTGAAATTCAACTCCTACACAGCTAATTTCTTTCTTTTTATTTCAAAAATTGCACCCTTCACGTGAAATAGCCACAAAAATGATCCTTACAATATTTAAACTGTATTTTCGATTTTTTCAGAAACATTTTTCTGCCTATTTCACATGAATGGTGTAATTTTTTGTATTAAAAAAAATGAAATTAACTGTATAGGAGTCGAATTTCAATAAACAAGCTCGTAATTGTCCTTGTACACTCGTTTACTACAGCTCTAAAACAAAATACATGGGACGCAAGGGCAGATTGTTTTAAAAATTGAGTAAACGATCATGCACATTTTTTCAAAAATTTTGAAAAAACCTCTATAGCTCAAAAACTGGAGCAATTAATTTTTTTGCACTAATTACTCGTTTTTAGACATATATAATGCATTTTCAGTGGAAAAACTCATTTAAAACTCATTGTAGTCTCCGCTTAAGTCATTTCCATATTACTTTTTCCTCAACTCTTTTCCCCGTATAATATTCAATATCCTAGAATTGATAAGTTTCTACAATATTTCATATTCATTCATTCATTTATGTTTTTATTCATTTATTCATCCATTCTTATTCATACTCCCTGTGTTAATGGACAACACCCATTTTCGTTTGAAACAAAACTCGTTTCGTTCCAGCACCGAATTAAGAGAAACCTATCCTGAATTTAACATTATTCTTCTCTCCGTGAACTTCTCCTTCATGCTCTTATCATAGAAATGCCTCAAGTAAGATATGAACTGCCTCCGAAAGATACTCCGAACTTGGTTATTCTTGGCAGAGATGGAAAATACTCGTCCGCAAACCGGCTGAACAAGCACTTTCCGAATCCCACCTCAGTTATTCTCCCGTCCACCAATATCAATTCATCATCTCTGGATGTTCTTTCCGAGTCATTTAGTAACACATTGTAACAGTCCCACTGTTCACTCTCATTTCACAATTGTATTTATAACCGGGAATGTTATTCCCCAAGGGATGCGAGTGACGGAGGCAGTTGAAAAGAAAAACATCGTGAGATTGTGGCATTGACTCTATCCATGTTCTCGGGGTAATTAGAGAATGTAATTAGATGGAGAGCAAGTGGACCCTGAAGGGGACACAAGTGCACTGTTACAGTATACCTACGTTCCACAGCCCTAAAGCACTTCTCTATGAAATGCAAATGGACCGAGCGACCTTCCGCTCCCTCTATTCAATAATTCCTTTGTTCCCCAACTCCAATCACACCATGGTCTATTCCACTTCACCCTAATTATCACATCCCCCAAAGTTTCCACTCTCAACTTCAGTATGTACTCTAAACTTCATTGTCTCCAACATATTCAATGAGACAGTTTAATCATTCGACTGTCATCAATCATTTAATGCCGCATTACATATGCCAGCCCATTAGTGGATGAATCGACATTTTCGATAATTTGTAACTGCTGGATTAAAATATATCATGATGGGTTCGAGGGGGTTCGCTGAACTCGATGGGATCGATAGACATATTTAAAGAGCAGGTAGAATCGGGAGTTGATTAATTCTGGTATTTATTCATGAATGCGGACTCCATGTGCATTTTGGTTTATTTAATTAGACACGTCAATTTATGCAGCGACAATTACTGAAATTGGGGTGAATGTATCTAGGTGGTTTGGGACGAGTGAAAAAATGAGCGAGTCAACTTAATTGATCATTTTATGCCATTTTCAATTGTATTTTTAGGCTGATCAAATCCATCACTTTAGTATCTTCTTATTCCACGATTGAAAGCACAGTTTTTTGATAATGCTGTGGTTTCTCACGGTGAAAGAATCATAACACGTGATTAATTCAGTAGCGAAGTGATAAAACGGTTTAAGTTGACTCATCTCCCAGTTGAGTTTTTGAGAAATATTTCCGAATCTAAGGGAGACAGCGAAATTTTCGTAATTAAATTTGTTGTAGCTCTCAATCGGCTCTACAAAAAGGTTATAACAAAAATTTTGCTATCTCTCTTAGATTCCGAAATGTTAATTGAAAATTGGTCAATTCAAGACAAAAATTTTTAACAGTGCAGCATCGTCTTTTTTGACCTGCTGATTCGCGTGGGTCAACTCTTTTATTCATATTTCAACTCCTTTCTAGCCACATATTTATTTTCATGGGAGTAGAAAGCAATTTCCGAACGATATTCTCCGTTTTTCACAATATTCTCAATCATCCAAAGAAATATTCTCCCCAAATCCTCACAGGGCTTCAACTTGCCAAATTGCAAAATCAATGGGGGCATGCAAACTTCCGTTAATTATTCGTCTTCCATCCATCTGCTTCGTCTCTACCGACATTGAAGCACCCCCTCCGGCTGTCTGGAGCATCAAAATGCGATTCAATGCAAACCGCGACACGTTTAATAGAATTAATTGCTCTCACTTGATAGAACCGCCTAGATCGATTATCGATTCTCCCAAGCCGCATAGTGCACACTCCATTTTACCATTAACACGTGTATCTAACAATGGCTTGTTTTTTTTTTCTGATTGCAGGCTTCACAGGGGCAGAGAATTCACCCAATCAGAGCAGTGGGAGCAGCCTTGACTGCCTCAATATGATTGTGCAGAGCATAAGTGGAGAGTCCAATGATAATAGTCATTATCCACCTCATAATTGAATTATCAACAGTATTAAATGCCAGTTGTTTTTTTATTTCGTGGAACACGTGGACCTGATTACCATGGCTATTTCTAGATGATCAACAGAACCAAATGAGAGACATTTCTGTTCAGTGACTTAACTATTCAGAGGGGAATTAATTGTAAGGCTGAAGAATAAGCAATGCCAAATAATATTGCCAAAGAAATTGACAGAAGGAAAACGCATCGAGTGATGTACAATAAAAAACTGGGGAGACTATTTTACTGCTTTTTTATAGTAAAAATTATGAATTCAACTCTCTGGAAAATTGACAGAGGAGTTGATCAATAAATTAGTCATTAATTTAAGTGAATGCATAGTTGAAGAATCCAAGATTCTGTTTCGGTGTATTCTCGATTCGATAACAGGGGTACCAAATTGCTCAAGATTTATGTAAATATCAATCACAATGACAATAAAAAATACTTGAAGACGAGGTGGATTTACTGAAATTTCTTACCCGATGGAGATGGAATCGATCAGTTGGGGGATTCACATTGCGGTGGCGGAAGCATTGCGGTAGGACCATCAGTCAAACGATAATTAACCAGACTGATGGTTGGAAAAGAGGAGTCTAGAAATATTAATGGAGTTAGCTAATGTAACTCCGGTCTCCGTCGAGCGTTATCCCTCACTGACAAAAAGTTATTAATGATATTCATGAATGCTTCAACACTCGGTGGACATCAAAGTCGCTACTTACCAGTCGCCACTCAGTTTTCTACAAATATCGTGAGTACTTGATTTATGAAGGATACTGGGAGAATGGGTAAGTTTGAGAGCCTTGCGGTGAATCCCGACATTTTTAAGATTTTTTTAATGCAAAAATGGTGGGTTCTACTTGGATTGGGTGAATGTGGTGATGATTGATGGAATCAATATTGATTGGAAATCGTTTATATTGAAGACTATACGCTATACACTGCTGAAAACTTTCGTCTGAATTTTCAGTGCCGAAGCTTGGAAATTTTTATCGTATTCAATTGGTAGTAGTAATACCACTAGTGCTTCAAAATTATCGGATATTTTCCGATAGCTTCGTTGCCTAGAAACGATTGTGTCAAATTTTGCAGGTTTAAAATCCCTGGTGCGAAGCACGAGGGATTTTTCTGCGAAATTTGATACACTCGTTCCTAGGCAGGAAAGCTTGAGGAAAATATCCGATTAATTTTGAAGCACGAGTGGTATTTGACGGGTTATTTTTCCACTGAACTGCCGTCCTTTGACGACCAAAGACATGAAATAATTATGAAATGGTTGGGCTATATTGAACGACTAGTTTTTCCCATGAAAAAGTTTAGAATTTTCGAAACATAATAAACAAAAAAAAAAAAATTTGCGAAATATGACATTATATTTTCCGTTTAAAACTAGTAATTCAGGTATACATTGCATGTATTGTTTTACGATAATTTTTCCTCATAAATACGAACGAAAATTCGTGAAAAAAATCGTTTTATACATATAGTCCTCTCAAGATCCAACTGCTCGCTTCCGTCGGCACGATACTCTTTGTAGTTTTACGTTCTACGGCAAATTACCTTTATGGCTGTTTGGACAGGCCGTGAAGCGCAGCCGAACGTCCGACACTCCTTCAGGGAGAATTGACGTCGACACCTTTTCCTGACTTTCGCCGAATCTTTCGCGTCATTTGCACGTTGAGACCTCAACGTCACGCGCACTT
The DNA here is from genome assembly GCF_001412515.2 of Diachasma alloeum. Taxonomy (NCBI): domain Eukaryota; kingdom Metazoa; phylum Arthropoda; class Insecta; order Hymenoptera; family Braconidae; genus Diachasma; species Diachasma alloeum. The sequence continues at coordinate 82,687 of NW_021680475.1, forward strand.
TGAGCCCAAATCGTTTCAACTGAATTCCCCGAGTTGCCTTCTCGACGCTGCAATTTTCCACAAAAATCGGGGGGAAATGATTTCTATGGGGCAGTATCACCGGATGTGTCATGTAGAAGAGGTTGTTTGGACTTCTGGAGTCAAGTTTTTGGGGCGAAAAATATTCCCATGAAATGCGATACGACAGGGGAGGGTGACGGGTCACTCTGGGCCTGTTCAATTTTATCGGGATGTTTCTCCAGTTTTTTTATTTCAGATCATGGGGATTGACATATTTGAACTCAAATATCCGAGCTGCCATTTATGACCAACTAGATTTTATTATTTAAACTTTGAAGGTTCAAATGTGATCGTTCATCTTGGAACATTAACCCTAGCCCGGTCCCTCAGCGGGAATTCACTGCCGTGTTATTTAGGCTCCAGCGTTGTCGAATTCACTCTAGTCTGCCCGGGCGCGTCTAGCGAGTTTCTGGCAACGTCGCGCAATGAGCAATTTAATTTAACATGGGGGAAAAATTCGGGAATTATCTTTTTCTAAAAACTACTCTAATTTTTTAAATACTTCAATTTAAAAAGTTTTTTTTTAATTCTGCTGGCTACTTATATGGTGACCAATCTAGACTGATAAAAGGATTTTGTTGCTATTATCGAGACTTTTTAACTATTAACACGATTCGTTAAGTAAATCATTCCACCGTTTCTATGAGTGTAGGGTTAATCTTATGGGAAGTGCACAGTGTTGGAAACGCTTCAGAGGGTTAAGGAACATTGTTGAAATTAAAAAAAAATGGAATTGCAATTTTTCAATATTAAGACCTCTTTTCATGTATAATGTACAAACAGTCAATCTGCACCCTGAAAATCGGGTTTCCGAATTTTTACTCAATTCTTTGACACTCGCAATTCTTCTAGAAATTGTTTCAATCTCAAAACATAAAAGTTGCGATAGTTCTAAAAATTTGTGTGACTTGTCTATAAAGAGGGAATGTTTAACAGAACATTTGATCAATATCGCAATTCTTTAACAACTTTACAATATAGCGGGTTATATTATATATTTTGGATATTTTGTCGATTTTTAAATTCTCATAATTCTTATTAAATAAAGACGTAACTATTTTTAAAAAATCAATCCGTTCAATAGGACACCGATTCCGGTTGTGCGTGGATTAAAAAAATTTCTGACTATGATAATTGAATGAAAAATTTTCGATACAATTTTCTTCCATTTTGGTCAGTGGTGAGAACGTTCGCATTGTGACGTGTCCAACATTTGTTTCAAAATTTTTGTTCTGAAAAATAACTCTTAGATAATTTCATTCATGAATTGCAATTTCCGCATTTCATAATTGCATTCAATAAAGAAATTTCCTGCAACAACCCAATTTCAAAACTGAGATGTTTTCCTCCCCATCTTGTCGCGAAAAAGTGTACACAAGCTTTGTGCATAATTTCCCAAACAGATGTTGACGGAGTCTAGTGATCTCGGTGTATCGGATGCGGCGCTTCCGGCACTTGGCCTTAAAATTCAAGTGCGTCGAGTGCCGCAAAGTACCCTGAAGTGTTTATCCCCCCTCTCTTTTTCACCCTAAGACTGCAACAAATATTCACCTTGTGGCTCTTCGAGTAATGGACGAGCCATAAATCGCCGAGGATTTTTTTTTCATTTCTTAGAATTACAAATACAAATTTATAAAAAGGGAAATGTGTTTATGAAAAAAACACTGGTGTGTGCCAGGATCGGGTGAATAATCCGGGCCAGCTGAGTCCAACGGATTCCCAAGGATTTAGGTGGAATGAGATGAATATCCTTGAGGGATGTGTTCCCTTGCACACACGTGCCCTTATAAAGAGGTTCCGGAGGTGGGGATCACTCGAGTGTTTTCAGTTTGTCGCAATTTCGGCACGTTTTCAAAACACAGCGATGTTGTACAGTTCCGTGTTAAGAATCTCTCAGGGGTCCAGGGGAGCATCTGGTCCTGTTCGTCACGACTCGCCGAGTATTATCGGGAAAATTAGAGATTTTTCTGTCTATCTTCCCGAGGGGATACGCCCTTCACTCGCCCTCACCTACCCTTGGGACTACTCTGTATTTTTTTTTTTTTCGATTTTCTGTGCTCCGGAAAACACGTTCATTTGGATTGACTTTTGGGGGATACCGAGTACGACGGACATAAATTAATCACGAAGTAAACATTCATTTGGAATGATTGATGGAATGAGTTTTTCCGGAAGGAAATAATATTTCAACAAGTAAAAGTGGCTCAATTCGATGAAATACGTTCATGATGATGAGGAGGAAAAGACTTGTGATATTTGAAGTTTCAACTGATATCCAAGTGAATTGGAAAGTCTCAGTAGAAATAAAATAGAAATTGAATAGAAAATGGAAATAAAATATTTCGCATTACATTATTTATTATCCCCTAAGCTGTAGTACAGATAGTTAGAATTTTTTTCAATAGCTGGGGAATATTATAAACATTGTCTATGAAAAACATGCGGTCAATCATAAGAAAAACCTGTTCTCTACACTGTCAGTAGAAAATTAAATTTTATGGACAATTGACTACTAATGTTCAGGATAGTGAACTGCATCATGAAATTTCAGGTTTCACTGAAAATTCTGTAAAATTCCAGATTTTTAAGCAGCATAACGACGAGAATTCCTCAATTTATTTGAATTTCTATTCTAATATGAATTTTCAGTGCCAAATTACATTGAATTTCCAGTGAAATCTGAAATTTCAGGAGTTTTTTCCCCTAAATCGAATTCAGTGTCACTTTACTGAAAATCCAAGAATATATTTACGGGAATTTTCTGGTTTTCTATTCATTCTCAGGGATGAATGGAGTTGAAATTTAGAGTTCTGTTTCATTTTTCTACGAAATTCTGAATTTTCAATGACGAAATTCCGTGAAATTTAAGTGGTAGTTAAATTTGAAAAAAAATTCCAAAAAGTGTACTGGAAATTTCAGACAAATTTTTTTAATAGTGTAAGGACATACACTTAAAAAAATTTGTCGCTACCACCTTGTCAATAGTGTGAGGGGTAAGGCACAACTTGAATAATTAATTAAACACAAACGACACCATAGAACTACTGAAATTTTTTTAAATAATTTTCTTTTGACCATGTCTTAATATTATACGAACTAAATGTTCATATAATAATCAAAATAGCAAAAGAACAGCTTGTATTTTGCCCTAAAGTACTGTGGAGATCCATTACTTTAAATAATTTGAATATCGGAGAATAAACTCAACAGAATTTTCGTATTTCAAAATTTTCACGGGTTCAATGAGAAACCACTATTTTTTATCGCTGATAAAAATTTCATTGGATCTGTAAGAAAACCGATCTACACGATAACTGCCTTGAGGATATTTTTTCTTCCATCAGCTTAACTTCTATAAAGTTGTGAAGATGTACTTAATTTCATCCCTACGCCCGAGTGAATCAACAATCTTCTGAAAAGATTAATTCGAAACTTCAGAAGATGCTGCGAAAGGACTGAAACATCTGAAATGAAATGAGAACGATGAGCAGCTTTTCCATCACGGGAGTAATGCAAACTTCTCTATACAGTCGATATCCAAGGGTTTTATCATCACTCGAAAACTCGTATTTCAAAGGCGTTGCTTTTCATTCTCCTTTGCTCCACGAGCTCCTTCACTGACCACATACTTTCTCCACCATTTCCTTTATTTTTGTGGATCGAGCTGTTTTGTCCGGGGTTTTTATAATATTTCCCTGAGGTTTCCCCGGCACCGACCGTTGGGGCAACGTCAATGTGTTCGAACCACTTCCAACGGGTTGCCCTGCTCTTATACAAAAACTTCCCTTTTGCGCGATGAAGGAATTTGATTCTTTGAGGAGATGAAAGAGTGAAAAACTTGATGAAATTTTTTCTTCTTTCTATTTTCCTGTTCTATTGCCCTCTAATTGATAAAACGATTGTTGAAATCGCCTGAAATCACAGTTTCCACTCTGCACATACATATGTATTTTTTCATTTTTCACCCGGAATACAAAACGAAGTTGTGGAATTGTGAATGTGTCGAGTTGGAAACTATCTCGTCGTCGTGTCCGGCGCAACTGCTACAGCGACAACAATAAATTGACCGCAATGCACCTAGGAATACATGCGCTCTCCTCCCTCCCGGAAGTATGTGGAGAGGACTTGTGCTGGAAAAAGAGTCATGAAAAAATGAAAATTGTGGCGTATAAAAATGATATAGAATGCCGGAGGAATGCTTGATGTTACATACGATGAAAATGCTGCTGACCACACCCCATTGCCCCCGGAATAGTACAATGTTGTAATGTATTTATATAATGTATTTATTTATATTTAGATAATTAAAATAAATTGAATATTTCAAGGTGACAGATTTATAATTTTCATCATATTTTTTATTGTTAATTTAATAATAATCTCATCCAAACACGTATAATTTAACCATTCCTGAGACCCAATTACAGAGCTACATCATTATTGATATCAATTCTTTCAATAACATAGATCACATTTTCTAGTAATATCGAGATTCGCTTCCAATATATCAAATTGGCAATTTCCCAGTTCGCCACTGATACCCAAAAACGCTAGGCTGACCTACTTCGCCCTCCAAATTGATTCAATCAGAAACAGTTTAAACCGAGAGAAAGAGAAACCAGATCCCAAAAAAAGAGGCAAAAAATAGGAAATGCATATTTAGGAGGGAGGCGTCGTGCTTCCGGATGGGGAAAAAGGTCAATCCCGCCTACAGTCTAGAGTTCTCTTCCTAAACTCATTAAGAAATTTGCCTCTCCCCCCCCCTCTCCCCCTCCCACTCAAAAAGGCCATTTAAACTAAGATGTAAGATATATCAAGAATAGCGTTGAGATGAAAGAGACCCAGGAGTGTTATACGAGGGTACTTACGTTTACTAGGTGGCCAGTGGAATAAACGTGATACTGGCAGTAAACGTCATTCACATATTGTATAAATACAAGTGGAGAAGATGTAATACTGCATTAGCCCGAGTTTGATGTTGTATATGTGCCCGAGTAAAGGGACCACACGATGTGACAGTGGAGAGTACAGACGCATAAGTAACATCTGGAGTGAGAATTCACTACGGGTGGTGCGAGTCACAGATGACCCTTTGGAGCTCATTGGAATTCACGCGATCCGGGGGGTCACTCATGTTCGAGGAGACCGTTTCAGGTGATGAGATCAGTAGCACTATATGGAAGTCAAAAATGGGGTCATGAGATTCGTGTCAATCGTTGAGACGAGGAGTTTGTCATCGGCTGATTGGCGGCAGAGATGCCCTGTTCAAGATATATCCCGAGAAAACAGTTTTTTCTTACGACTAGATTAGTCCGCGCGCTACAAGCGCGTATGTCCTACGCCACGGGGCTTAATGTATGTCAATTGGAGTGAATAATCTTATATTATACGGAGAGAGATATTCAGTAAAAATTACGGAACTCACAGTTCGCTTACAGATTACGAAATCGACTCAGAAAATTTAAGTGACGGCATCGTAATTTTTCACAGGAAATCCAGATAAAAATTACGGAACGCTCTGGAAAAATTCCGTGACGGTTCCGTAAAATTGCCTACAGCCATATTTCGCTCCGGAATTACGGAAAAGATACGTAATTTTTATTGAATATTTCTCTCTGTCTAGATTTCTGAAGATGGGTTTGAACCTGGGGAGACTCCTAGACCCCAATGTTCTATACATACTCCTAGACCCCATTGTCCTCCTAGACAATGTTGTCACAACTCTGCTTTTCAATTGAAAACAGACACCATCTATAGAGACATTTGTTATGTTTAGAGGCCCTAGCACGCCATTTCTCGAACCGCTCTTTCATTTGAGCCCAAAAAAACATTCATATCTTGTCTGACATCGCTGCTACAAACTCGGGTCTACAACTCGGGCTTTCAATTGAAGGCCCGAGTTGAAGACCCGAGTTTGGGGCAGAGATACCAGACAAGATATGAATGTTTTTTTTGGCTCAAATGAAAGAGCGGATCGAGAAAT
>NW_021680475.1:94824-137562 GCF_001412515.2 Diachasma alloeum
GGCGTGCTAGGGGCTCTAAAGATGGTTTTGGACCAGGGGAGACTCCTAGACCCCCATGTTCTATACTGTAGTATCGGGGATTTTTGATTGTCGAGACGATGGGGAACTTCCCAAGTAAAATATAAGAAGTAAGTCTAGACGCTGGGGAACTACGCGAAGGTTCGCCCATTGTAAGTTTAAGAATTTTGTCGATGATATTTTATGAAGGTATTTTATTAAGGTAGGATTAAGACGGGACATAAGATTAAGTCGGGTAGTTTTATTATTTTATTGCGGAAAGACCGGAGTACCCTCATAGGTGACTCACGACCCTTGGCTGGCCCACGCTGCCACGTCTCAGGATTTTTCCAGAAGGGAAATTGGCAAGTGAGGCCCAACGAAGCTTGCTGGTGGGGGAAGACGCCAGGGGGAGGAACTGAGTATAGATAGGGCTGAGGGTGACAGGAGTTAGTTGATTTTGGAGAGTCGAGAAGAAATAGACTTTTTGACGAAGTCCTCTTGTGAGGCACTAGACGGTTCTTGACGATTCAATTTAACATTTAACATAATTAAATGTTTGAAGTGTTTTTATAATTTAAACCTTTGTAAATAATTTCCAATAATTAAATGTGTATGAATTAAATCTTTTACTGTTTTTATCTTTTAAAAAGTATCCCCACATAATCAAATAAGGGAGTTTGATCCTCTTGACCCTCGTAACCTTTCTGTCGCCTTTCTGTGACCTTTCTGTGGTCATCTCCGTTACCCCTCCTTGTAACATGAAATAGACTTATAATCAAATAATCAAGTAAGGGAGTTTCTTAGTATTATTATTCTTTTCAGTAAAATATAATGATAGTTTTTAATAATATCAACCGACGGCGGTTGGTTCCCGCCGGGCGCCGGGTCCCGACACACCCGGAATAAAGTGAACAGACACCTAAATAAATAAATGGCGCGAACAGTTTGTTTATTAGCAAAAGAAGCTACAGACGAAGATATCATCTTCAGGAAACCAAATGGAAGAATCAATGATCCAGATGACAGTAGTCCTTTAACCAGCTACAGAAGCATCCTTCCGATTAATAACAAAATCAGGGGTTCGAAGGGGGGATACATAACAATATATTTAAATATTGTAAAAGTCTCCAATGGCCCACGTGGTGCCATCTCTTGGTCTTCAGCTACACCCTCATAAGCACTCATGCGAGACGTGTTTATTTTCGTCAGAGATGGGAGAAGTAAAACCGTTGTGGGATCAAAGGAAATAATAAGATCCATTATTTGTCGTGACTCACCAGGGAAATTACTATCAGAGAATTCTACAACAATTTCTCGCACAACTCAAGTCGTCAGTGCTTTCTACGTTCATATTCATAAATCAGTGAACCAACTCGTTTTATTGGAACACTTGGTGGTAGCCGGTAAGTCCTGCGTCGAATAAACAATGGGGGAGGGTAATAATCGAGGGGAACAATTGGTGCAATTATCTCGCCCGATGCCCCCATCGGTGATTGTGTGTTCTGTTTACGTTGGAAACTCAATGCGAATTCATTTGCTATAATTTTACAATTTTAGTTATTCACCGGATTTTAATATTGTTATTAATTTATTTCAGCTAATTCATTTATCAGTTCGTAATGGCAGACAATAGGGACAGTGTGTCCGCTATGAGGAGAATCAGAAATGCTCTCGAACAGAATAAATATTTGATGGAGTTTTGCACACTGGATAATTTTGATGAGGCCATTGTTGCAGTATTTGAGGTATATATAAATATACCTTAATTGCATGAAAAAATTCAAGAAAAATCTAGCGCATTCGCTGGGAAATTCCATTGGAAACATTTGGAGATTTTTCTAAAAAAGTTTTTGTAGGAATATCAACGTAATGTACGCGATAGATGAAGATCGATAAATTTCAATTGTTCTATTCAATCGTTTCCATTATCGTTACTGTAGACAATTCTGAGCATGAATTTTATAATTTTTTTACAGCATTTTTGTGTCAAGCATTACAAAATGTCAAAACCCTGTCTGAACTATCCAATTCTTTCAGTAAATTTTTCTTGTAAACTAGTAGCGAGGATTATCCTGGTTCTCCTCCTATCTACCCCAAAAATCCTATCCAACAATGTTCTGTGACGTCACAAGATGTGGAACACTATATAAACTTCCGCCTTCTGTGCAAAATGTCAAGCATTACAAAATATGCGGAACAAAGTAAAAAAACTCAATCCCTGGCTTTTCTGTAGAAATGAATATCAACGACAGTATGAGCCTTCTCTAAATTATTACAACTCTCCTATCGATATGAATATCAATTTCCTCTCCGCCGTGTTAATGTTTCTTTTGGAAACAATGTGGATAAAAGTTAGACAGAATAACATAGAGTGACTAATTACCCAGATGATTTTATATTGGTTATTTCAAAAATCGACTCAAATATGATGAGTTTGTCCGAGTTATGCCTTTTCAAATTTCGGCTGAGATAATGCTTTCTTGGAGGATGAATCGAATTGAACCTTTTTAAACCACAACATTGACTTAAGTCCATTCAAATTAGAATTCCGAAATACTCCTTTTTAGATGATTATCCCGAGTTATGCCCTTTCTCCTAGGTCCCGTCGATTCCTTTCCACAAAAATTTGCTGCGAATAAAAATCGCGAATAGAAATCGGAAAAGCTTCCGTTCGGAAGCAAAAATAATCAAATTTTAAAACGACTTCCAACAAGGAATTCCAAAAAAGACCAATAAGATTTCTTAGAGAAAGCGCTGGGGGATTCTAAAAGCTGAAGATAATCAAGTTGAATTATTAATGACATTCTTTTTCTTTCCATTGTGAAGGAACTAGAGGCTTTTGACGACGTCCCTCTATTTATAAATGCAGATGACTTGAAATCTCCTGAGGGATTGAAGAACATATTCGTCATTCTGATCAATGCTACTTGGCATTTGGTCCACAAACACAGATGCCTCATAAAGTCACATGAAGCGCTCAAAGAGGAGAGATGTAGGATATCCAGTGACAATGCCAGTCTCTCTGTGAGTTTATATTTCATTCTATTTCGTTGTGGAACTCTCACATTAATTTATTTCCTACATTTTCTTGCTAACTTATTTTCCATCGGATTAATATATGGTAAGAATAAAATAAACTCCGCAATTGAGGTTGTTCATAAAACTTTTTTATTGTGGGAATGAAAATTAGATGACAAATATCAGACGTATCTTTTTCTATTCTAATGAATAATGATAAATGAATAAACCATATGTGGCTGTAAACATAATGCAGAAGAAATTCTTAAATTGGGCGTAACTTTTTGATTTGTCGAAATAAATTCGTGTTTCGTTGGTTTATTGAATAGAAAAATTTCATGCAATAACCTAATTATGAATACACTTTACAATTAAATACAATTCTTCAGTTATAAAAGTTATGGAAATATGAATTTTCTGTCCAATTAGAATCAAATAAAAAGGCTGAAAGAGGTGATTCAGAAGAAAGATAGTAATTTAAACGAAGTGCAGGAGAGAGAACGTCAGCTAAAAGTTAAAGTCAATAATTTAAGCCGAGAAGTTAAACGTGAAAAGGAAGAGGTAAGCAATTTCTGTTTTAAAATACCTCTACATCTTTCATAAAATATAATTTAATAATTTTGCTGTAGACGCTGAAGTTGAAGAAGCAGATGCAGTCAAAGGAGGACCAACATGCTCATGAGATACGTAGGATTCAGCAGAGTGGAAATAAACTTCGTGATCAATTGCAGAAGACTGTCGGTGAGTATCTCCCGCTCAGCTATTAATTTGTGAATCTTCCCGTCGTAATAAAAAGAAAATTATCTAGGAACGTATGTACCGAGGACTAAACTCTCGTCCACAAGTCTTCAGACCGAGCAAGAGAAGAAAATTCGCCTCTATCAGCAGACGATAAATCGTTTGGAGGAAAATAACAGTTTAATGATGCAGGAAATTAATGATTTAAGGCAGGAGTTGGCACTTCATGTTAACGGTGTTGAACTCCACATGGAATCATCTGGACTTTGGAACGAAACTACGACGTAGATCGGTTCGCATTTTACAAAAGGTAATTCACAAATTTTCTTCCATTATTGCTACCGTCTTCAACGTGGTCGAGAGATTTCTTTCCAATTTTCTCGATTACCAATTTTAATGTTTAATTTTTATCCAGAGTGCAGGCTTTAATAAGCTCTATGATTTGGTATCAAGAGAACCCCATCGATACTACAGCTTTCAGTATATCAACATTTTTCAAAATTTGAATTTTTGACGACAATTCGGAAAATAGTTGTAGGAATCAATTCAATCGTAGCTCAGAATAATGCTTAGAATAATGAAAGATGGTAGTGATAGTACTACTAATTCTTGATTCGTAGCCCTGAGCGCAATAAAAAACTGAGGCATGAATGAAAAGGTCACCAAGAACAGAATAAGAGATTTAAGAGAACACCTAAACTTCAGTTTTTCCATTTAATTCAAACAATAATTCGATTGTCACCAGATGAAGCGGGATAATTAAGTTGAATCCGTCCAATATTATGCAAAATTTAAGAAATACGATCCATCAACATGTCTCTTAATTCGATCTGTAACAGAACGTCCGCGATTCCTCATTTTCATGAGATTGAGAATAAAAATGAATCCTGAATCTAATTTTTGAAATCGTTAAACAGAAACAACTTGTTAATTTATGAGCAAAAGAACTTATACCGGACTCAAATGGAAGCAATCACCGACTTGTTATCTCGAGAAATTAAATCCCTCTGTTCCTTACAAGAGGTACGAAATAAGTATTAAAATAATTCCAAGAGAAACATTGACATTCAGGATACTCTGACAACTTCGATGAAAACTTCTCGGGCATTTGCAACTAGCAGCGATGCAGACAGTGTTATTATAAGCCTGGATCTCCGTAATATTGCTCTTCGGGAAAGTTATCTCATTTGGAGACCTGTTACCGAAGCTGTTGATTAATCTAGAATCAAGCCTCAACAAACTCTTTCCATCCGCGCAATTATTCCTCATCTCAATGTTTCTCTTGGCAACAATAATTACAGTGATGTTATAAAAGGTGCAGTTATTAATTTTCGCTGTGTTCCCATGGAGTGACATTTCCCCTGGCATTCGGAACTCAAACATTGAATTCACAAGTTCAATGGATTCGAAACTCCCAATGTTGAAGTTACCGGTGACATTTCGTATCACCGTGTCAATGATCTTCAGTGACTTTGCATTGACTAAGAAATTAATCCCCACTGTTGCATCCATCGTGACATTTCGGAAGATTAAATTTGTTATGTTGATGCCTTGAAACGTCTCGTCGAAATTTTCAATCCTTGTGTTTTCGATTTTAAATGTCTCGATGCTCATGATACTCGTAAACATGTGATGACCAATCAACGGTATGCGCCCGACATTCTTTATCTCGAATGTGCCCATGTACTTGGATATTAGTATAGGATGGAATAACAAACTTCCGGTGATATTTTCCACCGTGATGTCACGGATGTGTTGTGCATGCTGGAGACTGTCGAATTCTAGATTCACTGAGACGCACGATGAGATTGCCAGATGGGTCAGATTTTCGTAATTGAAGGTTTCAGGCAGGGTCAATTCCTAGAAATTGGGCATTCAATGTGAATCGTTTTTTCCCCGAAAAAATATCGCTGGTTAAAATGTTCACTCTGGAGAAAATTTCTTGAATTACCACCAGATGAATAATTTTCCTTTCCACTCACCTCATTGCCTATGCATCTGCACTTGACAACTTCGCCATTCTGATGCCAGCAAGATTCACTTATACTTTTCCCGGATATGAAGTGCAAGTGTATTAGCACAATTATCCACAAACAATGCATATTGCATTTCACTTTATTGACACGTGTCGACATGATAATTGATTGAAATTTCTCCCAAAAGTAAGTCAGTATTAACGCTTCAATTATCTCGCACACCGCTATTCCACGCGCTCAATCAAATTAAGAATGTTTTCCTCTTAAGAAAAACCCACTGAGTCACAGCTTGCGTTGTGTCCACGACTGTCTCTCAGTCAGGAATAAAGAATTATATTTTTTCCACACACATGTATCAGATAAACCGAATTATGATTGACGTATCTTTCTCGCCGCCCTTTATAGTGAGTGACGGGTATGGTGGTACTTTTATTTGATCGTATTAAAGCCAACGAATACAAAGGATTAAAAACTGTATTGAATTGGATTGAAACGTTGGTGAATTATAGTCGTCAGCTCTGGGTGCAGATTGATGGGATAGGGAACTGTACCGCACCGGAAAGCTCCTCCAAGACCGGAACTCTACGACTGACCACAGCCCATTCTCTTGTTGCAACTTTTTTACACGCAAGATAAAATTTATCTCGGTTGCCTGTCGGGCTTTCCATAGACGATGTATCATGAATTCAAATGGATATCCTCAACAAGATAGATAGAATTAAAATCGTATTCTTTATCTAAGTATACATTTTCTTTAATGGATCTACAATTTACAAAAGTTATAATGGTTCACGTTTATGATTAACAGTATACATATAAATGCCTTACAGAACATTTGTACCATCACCCACAAGTGCAGAATCATTGTCGCATAGTAATACCCCTTAATTTATTTACACGTTCAATATTCATCTTATTAACTTACTATCCTTTTAAATTTTCAGTCTTCATGAAATCATCCATTCACTTAAGAATATTCGCATCTGATTATGATTTATTCATGGATGAAATTAAAATATTTAATCTCGCGGAAGTACAGTCCGCACGTCTTTGGTTACTCTCAACTAGGCATGTCTTACTGCTAGATATTTAAATCCCATTTAACATATTACGAAAATATTCCTTGATATACAAAAACATGAAGCCAAAGGCTAATCTACATTCGTCTCTTTGGTGTTAAACAAAATAGTGAGAGATATTAGAATGATGAGAGTAGGGCATAAAGATGATTACATTATGAGAAACGTAGCTCCCGTCCCTGGAAGATGTGTCTAATGAACTCCTTTCGTTCGAAAGATACAAGAGCCAAGGGAGTTCTCCCTTGGCCGTTCGCAATGTTCGTTAACCCCCCGGCCTGGATCAAGTTCATACAAATATCCTTCTGAACGTCCAAGCTTATTCTATCAGATACTGCCGCTGCCATGTGCAAAGGAGTGTTTCTGTTTCGATTGAAAACATTCACGGCCTCACAGCCTTTCTTCGCTAACAGGGTCTGAAGAGAAGCACATTAATCATTAGGATATTTACTCGATCATTATGTTCATTGGATAATAACATCGTTACGAGTGTTTACTTACTCGGATAAGACTCGGATCGCTGGACAAAGAAACCGCGAGGTGTAGAGCGGTGTTACCATGTGTTGTTTCTTCAACTTTGGGATCTGCCCCATTTTCGAGCAGTAATCGCACAATTGAAATCGAATCGATCCGGGAACCCGATGGATCGTGAGCTTCTACCGATACGTGCAAGGGTGTTTTTCCGTCGTAATTGCGTTTTGATAGATCGAATACCGGATTGCCTTGAACGGTTTTCAGAGACAGCAATTCAGCTAGCACTGACTTGTGGGTCTCGCCACGGACGGCGACAGCGTGAATCAATGTGTCACCCTGCACATATGGTCAATTTGGTTTATTGTTCATGTGCGTTACTCAAGAGTATTGTCTGGTGATAGTTGAAGACATTCCGATTGTTTAATCATAAGGGTCTCCAGAGGTTGAATATTCATACTTACGCGAGTCTGATATAATCGCTGACTGATATCAATTCCTTTCTGAAGCATCGCTGCTGCCAGATATCCCGCGACATGAGGCATCTGAGGGCAGTTCATAGCAGCTAAGTATAAAGCATCCTCTCCTCGATTGTTGATTTTCGAAAGCCCATTAGGAATTTGCCCGAGGCGTTCTACCAGAGGCGCTAAGTACGCTTTCATCGTCTCTAGTTCTGAAGGACTGCTCACGATACACATAAGCATCCTGGAAGAACAAAGAGTTTCAGGAAGATCCTAATGATGCAGATGCTTTCGAATTTCTTATCTTATACTTACGTATCACCATCAGCATTACTGTGCTTGTCTGGCATCATCAGTTTACTATTCGATTTTTTCAAGAGACACCTCATGGCACTCTCTAGCTCTTCAGGGTTGACTTGGGCTTTCAATGTTTCACTTGACGATGTCGCTGGAAGGTTGAGTAATGACCATGGAGAGGTCTTCCTGAATGAGTTTCTAGAGAGAGGAGAAAGTTGTTATACGTAAGAATATTTTCTCGTAACAGATTATTCAGAGATTCGTGTCACATGGGATTAGTTTATTCAACTTACCTTCGGGAATTGCTTGATCTATATTGCGAAACTGGTTTCGGAATGGGGAAGTTGTCAAAGGTCGAAGTTGAAGGTTGCTCGGGATTACTGAATTGTTGGTGGGTTCCATATTGTGCGGGTATATGGCCAACGTCTGCGGGCCGAATATTGTAATTGGGTTCCGAGTCCGGCAAGCCATGAATCTCTGGACTCTGATTCAGGTAAGTTTGTGTTGCGATATCTTCAAGTTCAGCCACGAAGTCAGTTACAGGTTCTGAAGCTGAAAAGCTCTGTTCGTTACCTCTCCCTTCCTGAAGATTATTCACAACATTCTGATTGAAGCTATAATTGTACTCAGTGTAGATGAGATTGTTCTGCGCTGAATTGATGAGAATCCCAGTATTCCCAAGATCGGAAACACTGTTGGGATACATCGGGTTGGGAAAAATGTAGTTGCTTCGATCGAAATTTTTGTTAGGCATTCTGCAGGTCATCGTGTCATTCTGATATTTGGGAACAACCTGCATTTCATCTTGCTCACGGTTGTCCCTGATGACTTCGTTCATCAGCTGAATTCTGCAGTCTATGTCGTCAACGTTATCACTGTTGACAATCGTGCTCGATGATTCACAGCTTTCGCAGGTTCTGATATTCCCAAAGTGTCTTCCAAGTTGATCCTCAATTCTTCGGTCGATGGATTGAAGGTAATTCGAAGGACTGGGGGTGTCTCCAAAGGAGTAATTAGACGATGATGATGTGGATTGAGGTCGTGGCTGTCTGAAAGGTGTGAGTCTTTGTTGCGGTGGGCTTCCAGCGACGGAAATTAAGACCATCGGTGATCCAATATTTCCTAAAGATCCGGGCGACTGAGCGCGACTCGAAGCTTGACTGTGTGACCTTGAGGATAAAAAATTATAGCTGCTTGGTGAATCCGGCCAATTATCTGAACTCGCAGCGGGCGATGGATGTGGATTATTCGTGTCTGATTGGGCTGCTTGAAATTTCTGGAGATCGATGAACATCAATTGTTCTTCATTCGGAAGACAATCCTGATGAAGAATAATGGAAGGAATGAATGCTATTGACCTCTGCAAGATTATATCGATTAAAGTATCAAGATTATCAAGTTCCAAGGATTATTCCTAAGGCTATGATTACTCACCTCATCCGAATGGCTGTTGCAAGTTGGATGACCACTTCCCACAGAGGTGCCAATCCATTCATTATTTACACAACTCCTTTGTCCCTCATTATCGTCAGTCAGCTGGTCAAGGCAGAGTGTTATTTTGTCCCTCAGCTGTGGATCGCTCAGAATCTGTTGGGCTGAAGAGTCGAGCTCAGGGGAATAAGCTTGACTTTCCATTGATTGCAACCAATCACTACAGCTTTCGTAGGGTTTTTTGCGATTATGCTTAGATTTTGGCTCAGGTCCCCTTTCCTGCAAATCATCGTCATCATCCTCGTCATGAAGATCTTCTTGTTCACTAACAATGTCGACGGTGATTTCTGGATTATCCAGGTTTGAGTTCCTGGGGGAACACTCGAGGCCATCAAACTTCTCAAGAATATCATCATCGATATTGGAAGGTGTTGTTATCTCATCTGGAGTGTCTGAAAAACCCCCATCGTGGCTTAGATTTGTAGACACGTATGAAGCATCTGAAGATGTTGAGATCTTTCGTCTGGCCACTTGATTCTCCGATCTCAGCTGAAGGAAATTAGAATCACTCGCCAGACTCTGAGGGCATTCTAATCCCGAATCGGGTGACGGAGTGGATCTCTCTGAGCAAATGCTGGAAGTCGGGCTTAGTGGATAGTGGACTTTGAACGACAAGTTTTCTACGTGAGAAGCCATTCCTAAGCTGAAGAAATATGTAATTTAGCATGTATTTTACTGAATTTTAATCAAGATGAAATGAAGATCTGAATATACCTGTTAGACTGATAATTCAGATCATCAACAGTTGAATTTTCTCACTGAAATGATAGGCGCTCGTACTCCGCCGTCTTTTATCTATCTACGACAGAAAAAAATAAAGGATATAAGCTTTGTTCGTTGTAACCGGTTTCTATGAATTCTCAAGCTCTCCTACGATTCAATTTTCTTAATGATCTTAGCCATTAGAAACCACCATCGCTGACTGACACGGTCAGTATTAGTCTTGATGAATGTCAAGATCGAACAATCAAGTCGCTTACATAAATATGGAGTAGCACTCGTTTGGTGTCGGTTCGTTCACTTTTCAAGAACGAGGTCAAATTTGATTGCTCGATAATGATATTAAGTATTACGCTAATTAATCATATATTCATGAAGGTGAACTTGAATAATGAATTGACTTTTCGTATTGACTGTTCATGTATCAACGCTTGGGTCCGTTAAATACGCGTTAAAAACATGCAGGCTAACAAATTCACAAGCAATTGTATGAGTTTATTTTGTTGTGAAAATAAGACCCTATGAATGAGGATGCACCATCGATGACAATGAATGATGACTGTCTACTCAAGTCTGTATAAAATATTTTCATCAGGCACATTTGGAATCCTTGCTCCTTATCTGTTCTGTTACTATTTTCCGGGTGCATTATATTTTCACCCATTCATGTAGATAATACTCATTCTAGTTGCTTGTCAATAATTCTTTTTACAATATCTTTGTGCATAAACTACATTATGTATTTTGTGGTAATTTTCTTGGTATATCTAATTCCACGAAAATGCGGAATCGCGAATCATTAGGATTGAATTATTGTCGCTTATGTTCCGTTGATGTCAATCAGCGAGTGTTAGTCATTCAATTACTGGGTGTTTCAAAATTAGTGGTGATTTTTTTTTTCATTTCACGAATTAATGGACATTTTGTGCAAACAGGGAGGGAAAATATTTACGTTTGATAAGATGACAGATATGTAAAATAATTAATCAGATAAAAGTGGATAATTTCAAGTCTATTGCACTTACTTATAATGAGGAAAGCGTGTTAAAATTAATGTTGATTCAATGTTTGGGTGCAAATCGCCAAATTATCCATTTGTTATCAATGATCAGTTCGTTTATTTCATTAAGATACTTGGAATTTCTTCCATCAAGTCCTTATCGCTTATACTCTGAGACATATGTTAAGATTTTTCAAGACAAATGATCCCAAAGAGTCTAGTTACTCGCGAAAAAGTCACCTACGTAATTCAACTTTTCGATGAATTCCTCGTAAATTTTCCATGCACTAGTTCAAAAGTCTGTAATTTGCACAATAAACACTATGATTATGTCCGCTTATCACAAATTGTCTTTATTAGTGGCTTTTTGCTCCTGTCCGTTGACAAGAGATTGAAAACTTCATACAAGTCTTGATTCTCTCACTGTACTTGTATCGCGATCTTAGTTCTACGTATCATGAGAAAATAATATACGCGAGTTCCAAGAGGCTGCCTCGCGCTAACCGGGTCTGTTTGATTCTGCCTGCCTCTACAAATGTTGAAGTGTTAATTCAACAAGCGTGGGGGGAACCCGCCTTTATTCCCGGTACCGTCACTGCGCATGCGCCGATTAATACGATGGAGCCATACTCGGTGATCCACGACGACCTGTTCTTATCACATGCTCGCAGAAATTGATATTTTTTAAAATCGCAACACAGAGATAATTTTTCCATCCGATGAATTGACAATTTCGATATTTTTCTCTGATTCTGTTGCACAATTGGAGAGTATTCAATTTCACTTCTTGGTGATATCGAAAAATCAAGGGAAACGGAAGTTTAAAAAAAACCGGTAGTCGCGGTTTTCCGGTAATCCTCACTTTGTCCCGAGTTACGATGTTCTCCATAATCTCAAAAGTTGACTCACTCCGTCATAAACATAGCTCACGATTCTCCGACACGTGACTAGTTGAGCATACTTCACCTATTTGTATACAATTGCGGTGAAACATTGTAATTAGTGTGATGTAGCCGAGAAAAACAAAACTTCCTCTTGTGTGTAAACAAAGATTCATGAAGAGACATAACGTATGGGCACGTGAGCCAGTTGTCCGCTGTTCACCGACAGCGAATTGTCCGCATCGGAGGAATGGATCAGATAGGGGTGTTATTGAGTCATCATTAATGTACGTTGAGAAAGTCTGCGCAAAACGACTGCCTCGCCTTTTGATCAGCAGCTCTTCGATTTTAGCACGCGTAAAAAAACCGATAATGTATCCAGAAAAAATGATGTACTTGTAGGAAAAAAATTATTGAAAGACAATGAAGATCGCAAATTCCATAACTTATCTGTGAGATTTCTGTTGAACGTCATCATGCTATGAAGAATGACGATCTTCGGCAGCTACACTGTTCATTCAGCTTAATTATTCACATTATAATTTATCTTACAACAATTTTATGCAATAATTGCACCAGTACGGATGGTTTACCTCATTGACGTCAGTATCGTTGCATCTAGTCCCAGGAAATCCCAGATCGCGGTTGGTCTTTAACCACAATTAAACGTTCCAAGTGAATGTTGTAGTGCGTCAGTGCTTTTACCACTTGAATTTAGATAGTCGTTTTTACAGATAACGTTAAATGCATGTTTATTTCACAACAAAACATTCAGATTACAATTTTTTATGCACTTAACGGACACTGAGTTATGGAGTGCATTTACATAGTCCTTGCATATTTCCATAAGGTAGAAATAGCTGCGTGAGGAATACAATTGACGCTCATTTACCCGACCTATGCCAACTCCTCCGGTAGATATCTTATTCTCTGACAGATCCGTGCATGAAATGATGAATTTATGGGTGATTTCTACGTCGTGAAGAGGCATTCTGCACGAAATGGCGAGGACAGTAATGAAATTCTGCTGAAGATCTCCTGGAAATGATTTTTTGGACTTTTTCCTTGTTCATTCAACTCTTACATTGTGTACATGAGCTTTCGACAGTTGAGTTTGTATAGGTCTCTATAACAGATCATCAGTAATGTACGCATGAAAAAAAAGAAAAGGAAAACTCTACTGAAAATTCTGTAATGGAATTTCTCTTAGTTTCTCGACAATTGTGCAAAAATAATTTCGCAGCTTTTTGCAGATTTTTCAGATGAGAAAAATTCAATAGATAATATTCTGTAGAAAATTGAAAGGAAACTGCCATGAAATTTGAAAATTGCAGCTTACTGCAATTTTCAAATTCAAACACTTACTGTGTTTGTGATTTTGGTACTCACTCTTTATACTCAAAAAATTAAAAAAAAAAACAAGTTTTAATTTCTTTCATTGACGGCATGTGGCTGTACAGGCATAAAATCGTTAAAATAGTCCTCTTACCATGATTTTTGATGGATTCACTTAAATTTTGGTTATCACGTGCATATTATAGTGACGGCAATCAAATTTGTGAGCTTTTTGCAAATTCCAATTTTTCGATTTTTTGTTCCGAATTTTTAGAGACAGTAATATTGTAGTATGATGCAAATTGACGGTCATGACACATCAATAAAGTACAATCTTTTTTTATTGTTTCGAATATTTTTATTGAATTTTTAAAGACGGTTACATATTTTTGTTCGTCACTATTTTGTTTATGGAAATCATAATTCAAGTCAATCCATCAAAAATCCTGGTAAGGAGAATTTAACGATTTTATTCCTATACAGCCACATGCCGTCATATGGAAAAATTTAAACTTGATTTTTTCTCGTTTTTTTATGACAACTTACAAAAAAATGATTGAATTTTTTAGCGCTAGATTTTTTAAAGAATTTTCCCATTTCGGTTCCTGTCGGAAAGCACTTTATCCGTAGCATATAACTTTCATACGATAAAAAACCGCACATTTGATTGGACGTGGACGTGACCTCTACTGAAAAAAAATGGCCAAGGTCCGTCGAAAAGAAAACAACTAAACTGAAGGTTATTGCCAGTTGGGAAGTTGTGTTGTTGTTGTTGTCTAGACCTTGTTTTGTAATGAAATAACATGACTTATTACAAATTTATTCGGCGAAATTATCTACTGATGGATACATCAGAATACATTGAATTCCCTCGAGATCCGAGGAATGATTGCAGATTTTTGCAGTAATCTTTATCGTTCCTACGTGCCAGTCAGTATTCTGCTGGAAGAATCCAAGGTTGATAACATCCAATTGACTAATCCACTGCGGATACTCAACCAAATCATGAAGGCTGCGAAGAGGGTCTTGAAAATCCTGTCAACCCATACCATCCTGCAAATTATTCATCATATATGAGATTTTTTAAATTCAATTAGTTCATCTCCATTAAATTCATTAGTGGGCTAATCAAACTCTCATAATTGGTCAAGTCACATATTCCAATCAGATATTCAATATTACATAAGTAGCATTGATAGCCGTGTTATTACAACCAGGTCACGCACGTGACGAGTAAAATTAGGCTGTAATCAACTACATCATAAAATATTTAGATAAAGAGTGATTTGTGGTGGGAAAATAAAGTGGATCAATCATTAAAAATCTTTGCGAGTTTGGTACGTGAGCTAATAGTCGAAAAATATATCCGGGTAAGAGTCGAGGGGCATATGAAATTCTTTGGTCTATTTTGCTTCCAAATGTTTTGAATTCGAATTTGATTTCAAATCAAACCATTCATGCACCCAAAAAAATTGTACTTTATTTGAAGATTCCAAAGGTCTTAAAGTAAAATTATCAAAAGTCTTAATTTGAAGCCTGAAATTCTTAAGTTGAGAGTTTCGAAAGTCAATTTGAGACGGTAAGATCTCAATTTGAGCCTTCTGAAAGTCTTACGTTGAGGTTTTGGAATTCGAGATTCGCGAAGCAATAGGTCAAGGTTTATCCACAGAAAAGAGGTATTTCTTACGATTGTCCCCATGTTTTTCATAGATAATGTTTATAATATCTTCCAGTTATTGAAAAAATTCCAGCAAGCTGTACTATAGTATACACGGTATAGGAGATAATAAATAATGAAATGCGGGCTTCTAGCACGTGAGCCATAGACCAAACGGGGATTGTGTGTCCCTCCTAACTCGATTTTTACATCTTGTGAGAAAGCGGTTCTTATGAAGTTCTTAAACAACGAATCCGTGGTAGATTGGCAAATTTCGAATACATTGTTAAAAAATTTTGTCTGAAATTTCCGGTACACTCTTCGGAAAATTTCATCGAATTTAATAACCAGTGAAATTTCAAGGAATTTCGTCATTGAAAATTCAGAATTTCGTGGAAAAATCAGAGAGAACTGTAAATTTCAGTTCCATTTTTCCCTGAAAATGGGTAGAAAACCGGAAAATTCCGGCAAATATATTCTTGAATTTTCAGGACAGTGACACTAAAGGCGATTTAGGGGGGAAAAATTATGAAATTTCAGATTTCACTGAAAATTCAATGTAATTGGTCACTGAATATTGATATTCGATTGGAAATTTCAATAAATTAAGGAATTCTCGTCTTTATGCCGCTTAAAATTCCGGAATTTTACTGAATTTCCAGTGAAACCTGAAATTTCATGATTTTTTTCCCCTAAATCGCATTTAGTGTCACTGTTCTGAGAATTAGTAGTCAACTGTCCATGAAATTTTATTTTTTTCTAACAGTGTCGGTACTTTTCTGGTGACATTATTACTCGCTCAATCCGTGAGAAAACAATTCTTGTTCTTGCATCGCAAAAATTTCAGCCTCAACTGAAAATCAACCATCCAAATACTGCTGTCTAAATACGTAAAAAATCAACATTATCTCCAGGGCAATAAAATCATCCGCGACTTGCAGCTTTTCCGCTCTTTCCTCATCGCTACTCAGAAGAAAATCAAATTGAAATACAATTTGTAAAAAAACGCATTTTCATTTTGCACACGTGAGTGATTATGAATTCAGTCTCGATCTTGAAACTAAGTTCTTGGAACCCTCTGAATGATGTAAGTTGCATAAAGCATCGACTACACCTATTAGCATCCATCGAGTTCAGAAATCTTCAGGAAAACTAGCTTATCATATACCGAAAAAACTTTCCACCTCGACATTTGATCTTTTTCTATCTATTCACAATAAAACAGCTTTCCCAGTAGCAACTAGTGCTCATTGCATTCGTAGCGTTGACCAACTGATTGGAGTATTGTCTATTAGTTGTATTCCAAGGCCACCCATGAATGCATAATAATGCTTGAGACACCACCAACGTGAGACTATAATTGCGCAATTTATATGCATTAACGTGATTGATGATAAATTTCCCGGAGTTTTATTGCTACCAAAATCCGCATCACCGAGAAATCTATGAAATACCATAGCTAAATGCGACATCATCGTCTTTGTGCTGTCCTAAAAATAGTAGACCCATAAACACGTGGATGAATAATAAATGCGTAAACAGATTTCCCCTATCACTGGATGCATCTTGAGTCAGGGTCCCGACTGAGCTGCTGCCAATTTCCAACCGGTTTTCAAGAAGGACATCCTCTGATACACCATAAAAAACCGTTGGCTCCAAGGATCACATCGCAGTCGGTCGTCGATCCTCGCCAAAATCAGAGAAACACACCTAGCTAGCTACAAAACTGAATAATTTACTCCACCGAGGCAAGAAAAAATATTACACGCGACTACGAATATGTTAAAGTGTGACGCAAATGACGATACTTTTTTTACAATGAAACCTATAAATAGCACCTGTTGAGTATTTTTCAAAGTCAAGAACGACGTGTCTGAGAGAGAAAAGGATTTCCCCGGTTAGTACCCAGTATTTCAAGCATTAGTATATCAACGCCCAAAAGGGAGATATAGTTTAGGAGAGGGTGGACTGATTAAGATGTGAGACAATTGGAATTCCCCCGTTGGAGGTCATCTGGTGATTCATAATGCCAGATCGGTAGGAAACTGGATATACCACTCGTGCCCACATATCGGATATTTATTGCATCCGTATCATAATTTCTTGCATGTGCATTGATTCGGGGCAATTGTCTCGGTTTTTTTTGTTCGCCGATGAATCAGCCTGAGAAAATCGCGTGCAATGACCTCGTGCATCGGCATTTGACCCAGTTGTTCTCAGCTAACGACACTACGGGCATCGACCAAACACACCCAAGCCAGAGCTAGGACATATTCTGTATGTTGTCAACCTTCCAACTGTCCTCAGTCGCACGGAGTTCATTACACCAATAAAGTGTGTTTTCCATGAGTGAAGCAAACATATTGTGGAGGTAATAGCTCAGTGAGTTGGCCTTGCAGTTACAAAATAAACATCGAATTACACTGTTAGAAATTTTTTGAAAATTAAGCTGTAGTTGCATCTGAAGTTTCAATGTTGTGAATTGGAATGCAACTTAAGAACAAATTGTTCATGGAATCTCTCAGTCGGGTTTTTAATTCAGGATAATGGGGTTTTCCATGTTAGATTATCAATCATTTCAAAGGCATCTAGAAGTTGCAAATTCATTGCAGAAATTGAAATTGAAACATCACATTGAACTGAATTTTCAATTTATTTAATGATTTTCATTATGTGGACCTGAAAATTGCTGGTCCATTGAATACTCCAGAATTCAATTGATTTTTCAATCACAAAATACATGAAATTTCGTGTAAATGAGTGATTGTTAAAAATTTCAAGATTTTTTACATGAAATTTCAGGAGTAATTTTCGAACAGTGTATGAGAAACGTGAGGAGAGATTTTGACGAAATTTTGTACGTTTTTGAACATAAACTCTATCTGAAAGATTGTTCTGCTGATATCGTTTTATTGGGGGTTTATCCCTCCTTCGTGAAAGTCGGATTAACTCACTATTTGGACGATGGGGAAAATTTAGAAAAATCAGGAAAATTCAGGAAAATGGAAAATTCATGCCATTTTCTTTCTAAATATTCATGTTTTACTGGAGATTCAATCAAATTATGAATTCTACTCCAATCCGCTTCAATGGCACTCCCATGAGATTTGCTATATCTTCCACAAAATTTCAAGAAAATTCTAACAGTTAAATCTTTATTTGTTATATCTTTACTTCCATGGGGAAATCAACACCTTATTCTTGATATACTACGGTCAACATTACACCTTTAACAATATTGTGCAAGGTTGTGATAATACAGCGAGGGTACGATTACAGAATACACCCACGTAATTTTTTCCAACTATCATTTGCATTCTTGTTGCAGATGATGTGCCGGCATGAATTTTTTGCGGAATGTATTCCTATGGTCGTGCCTGTAAAATCCAGAGTTAATACTTGGGATTTCCCTTTCTCTGTGCAACTTTATCGCGCGGCTCTTTCTGTCACTCGTAAAGTCCATAACAAAATACGACTGATGAACGTAATAAATAACAATATATCTCATCAGAGTGAAATTCAACGTTGAGATAACGAAATGCATTTTTGACAATCAGTTACATGATTCATGTTGATCTTCATTCGAAGGTTACAACCTGAAGATTACGTAGTAGACATGATTTTTGCATTAAAATGTGTCAATATTTGAATTCACGTGAGATGTCTTAAGAAATGATGAGACATTTCTGCACTAGAATCTTTTGTTCACGCGAAAGTGATTGTATTCTCAGTCGTTATCTTCTTAATCCAGCGTTCTTTTAAATATTGATTTAAAGCGATGACAATATTTTCAAGAATTATTCACACTCACCTTTCGTAATGGAGTCTCGCCGCAGGTAGATTAGCGAGGTCTTCTTTCAAGAGGAATTGTTTGGCAGCTATTAAACAGTTTCTAGCATAGGGAATTGAAAATATCTGTCAATATTACGTTTTAGCAATGTTACGGAGGTTTATGTTAATATTTGATAAATCAGCAATCATGACTCGCAATTTATGATTCAACAAATATTGAGGAATATACGTTTTGGTGAATCCATAACTAAATAATTGTGATTTTTCTGAAATACACACAGACAAATGACGCGTTTGAATCAAATCAAAAGTTTTCTTTCAAATTTCTTCATTCATTTCGACAGTATGTTTATTGGAAATTAACAAATTTATATATTTATTTCGATGGTCGACGGCGGTGGCTGTATGCACGGAAAGAAATATTCAGTAAAAATTACGGAACAATTCACGTGATCCACAATGGGGAATCGTTTTCCGGAAATTTTTATAGGAATGGAAGAGAAGAAATCTGAAACGTTCAGTGAATTTTCAGGTTCATTACCGAACAAAGTACGAAATTGTCACGGAATTTTTCCCGAAGAGGTAGAATCTTCCAGAAACTTCCCGACTTATTATGCCTACTAAATTAAAAATTCTTGAACGTTCAACAAGTTTTATGAAGCTGGTGAGTTATTTCTATGTACCGTTCCGTAAAATTTCTCAATCGTTGGGGAAAAATACGGAACCACTTATGGTTCCCACAGCGGTGAGTCATCAGATGAATGGTTAATTGTTACGGAACAAATCGTAGAATTTCCGTGGTGTTTCGTACAATTTCAGTTCCGACTCACACTTCTTATTGAATTTTACTTCGCTCCCGGATTACGTTTCGAAATGTAATTTTTACGTTTTTTTCTGGTAATTTTTAGTGAATTTTTCTCTCCGTATTGTTCAAGTATGGGATTGGCATGCCAGAGACCCGGGTTTGATCATCGTCTGAAGGGGGGGGAGGGGAATTTGTGACACTCTAAATTTCACGGTTTCAGTTGCCGAGAGGTAGTCTCGCACGAGATGAATGTACCTGTTTCCCTCAAGTGAGGTTTCCCTCCCTTCGGCGAATGCGCTTCAGGGGGTTGGAGGGTGGGAAGGGAACAAATCGTAAGAACCCGAAAGAGTATACGAGAGAAAAAACAAACTATTCATTTCGATGAAAAAAATTCCATTATATGAAATGAATAATTCATGCATTCCAAATAAAAGATTATTACATATTGATAAACTCGTTTTCTTCACGGACTAGTCAATGATTTTATTTTCAACTACTACGGTCTTTATTCGAATGAATAAAACTTCTTTATGATTAGAGAAATATTCATTTGATGTGAAAAAAAAGAGACATGAAAATGAAGTTCAAGTGTGAATAAAAGCTGTATTACAATCTATTTATAAGATTCATGTAAACCAACCCTTCGGGTGTGATTTCTGAATAATAATTCAATGATCTAACACACGGAAAAAATAATGTAGGGCAACTGGTGCACTGAGAGAAAAACCTGAAGTTCGATTTACAATAAGAAAATAGTTGTCGTAGTTTTGGTGAACGATACGCTTTTTTTTGTATGCGGCACATAACATTATAGTAACTTCACAAGCGTAATTTTTGCAAATCAAAATGCAGTTAAACTAACCAAAGTTCAAAAGTAACCACGACAAATCTATCGTGAGGAGAACTATAAAATAGTTGCAATGACTACATTCCATTGTAGTAATTACTTCTCCGGCCATAGTTACCGTAACCCATGAAAAATTGTTGAGGACTTTTTGACTATAACTCGATGGTGATGGAATATAGTCAGAAGAATCATATTTTTCTCTCAGTGCGCATCTACCGCCCACCTAAGGGAAGCGAATCTTTTTTTCTCCGTGCTGTATTTGCGAATAAATAATTTCAATGCATTTTCTATTCCTTCCACAAAATTAAATCGAAGTTTGACTTACTTGAAGTAGCGATTCGCATCGAAAGTCGCATATTCGTATCCGAAAGTATCAACGTCAGCCGGTGGTACATCGCTCAGTAAACTCCTCATCTTCGCGTTCTGGAAGTTCCATTGATTCATCAGGAAATGTGCGAGAGCGCTATTTGCACTGTAGATTTTTCGATGGAGGTTAACCAGCCTGGAGAGATCATTCAAATGAGACAATCGATTGATCAATTGGATCTTCAAGTTATGCCCGAAAAAAAACTGTGTGAGAAAATCAACCCTAGTTTATTCTGAACGGACGCTTTCAAATTCAGTAGTGAAGTGGTAAACGGAGATAAGTCGATTTATCTTCCAGTTGAGTTTTTGAGGAATATTTCCGAATCTAAGGGAGATAGCGAAATTTTCGTACTTACATTTGCTGTAGCACTCAATCGGCTCCACAAAAAAGGTTATAACAAAAATTTTGCTATCTCCCTTAGATTCCGAGATATTGATTGAAAACTGGTCAATGGTCAAAATTGATTTATCTCCCTTTACCACTTCGCTACTGAATTGGTTCAATACAAGTTTTCAATTTTTTGTGTTGGAATTACAAAATATAGTCTAAACAATTGCCTCATGATACTTTTGAATAACTCGGGCAGAGTTGAATAATCAATCGTTAATAACTCAAAAACGACAACAGAGAAATGCTCGATTTTACCTCATTTTCTAAATTCTATTGGAAAGAAATCCGATCCATTAAATTTATATTCATTTTTTTTTCATTGATTTTTTCATCAAATTGTGAACCTTAACTAATGGAATTCTGCGAAGTTGCAGTAGATCTGTAACTTGATGTAAATTTCCAAGAATTGTACCGGACATTTCAACCAAAAATTCTCAATCGTGCAATTGTCACCGCGAAGCATATCACATCGATACATATAAGCCTGAACGAAAGCATCGACTCAACATTTCGGTAAAATGAATAAAATACGCTAAGCCAGAACTGATTTTCCGTAATTGTTTTTCGTGCATTCGAAAAAGCATCAACTGTACATTGGTTTTCGTCCACTGAACTTGAGGATTGTATCAATGACCATGCCAGGCAAAAGATGTAGCAGGAGAACCAACAGATAGTAAACGGTCTTGGATTTTGTGTGAAACGCTCCTGGACGCCAGACATTACCCTCCAGCGGATACTTATCGATCACACGCATTCCCATGTTGTTAAGCTCCTCGAAGGAGACACTTTTGACGTCAGCTGACGCACAATTGTACACGTGGACGGACGGATCTGCGGTTATCCTGAAAAATGAACATTCCATAATTCGGATTTTGTACTGTTTGAACAATTATTATTCGTCCAATCATTTTGCAATCGTTGCATTTGTCCAATAACATTGTCCGCCCAATAGAACTGTTTATCCGAGAAATTAAAAGAGGATACAAGTAAAAATTTAATTTTCATAAAAGCTGAATTTTCAATGAAGATGGATGCATCACCATGGAATTGGTTAATTTCCCTCAAGGAAATCTGTTCCACTCCATCAATTATTCTCCCATGGAACACGCGATTTTTCAGCATAACTAACTTTTTTTATCAGTGCATACTCGAATGATCCCATAAATGAAACTATCGACTGATTCATCAATATGTAAATCGTACGGTATGAGCCCACGTTTCCAACTTGCAGTCAGCATAGCCTTGGTGGCAATGTCCACGGGAATGAAATCAGCGTTGAGATGCTGGTCCCCAAAGAGAATCCTCAGAATGCCTTTTCCACCTCCGATCAGCATCCCCACAGGCCCGTTAAAATTGTCAATCCAGCCGGGCATGGGCTCTTCCAGGGATGATACCACAATCGATGGCCTGAAGATCACACAGGGGATTGCGTGCGAGTAGTCCGAGACAACTTGCTCGGCGAGGCGTTTTGTGAAAGTGTAGGTGTTTGGAAAGTTGTCCAGATACCTGACAAAAAATGTTCATTCAGTAATTGATATTCATCAAATAAATGGGTACATGGAGAAAAATTTTCTGAGAAAATTCATGTGCTGAGCACCGCAAACGAAACACAATCCGCACACTTGGAAAAATTATTGTGTCGCATCAGAAAAATTCTCGTGCGGTACCAGAAAAATTGTGGGGCCTCCAATAATTTTTTTGGTGTAGCATAATAATTTCTCTGGTTCTAGGGTAAGTGTTTTCATGCTACACAAGATTTTTTCTGGTTCTAGAGTAGCTGGCGCCTGTACCGCCCAGCGGATAATACCACCCACCAGTATTCCTCAGGATTGGCTGAGAAATTTTTTTATATTTTTTTATTGCAAGTATTTAATAATAACAACAAGTAATTTCAAAAGAAATTTCCAATTTTCTCCCGTGAAAACATCGTTAAAAAAAAACCCAAATCATTTCCTACCGAATTCTTAAAATATTTCGATCCCAGAATTTAAGATTTTTCAAATTTTCAATTCGTCCATAATTGAATGGAGTGCAAAAGATATATTCGTTATACATTTCCACGTCCATTGCGACCTTTTCGATAGTAGAAAAATATCTTCATCAGTTATTATTGTCTATTTTATCAGCTTCCGCGTTTGTGGGTAATTTCGCCCAGAGTTTGTGAGTAATGCCGCCCAGGGTTTCTGTAGGGCCGCTAGACTCTGCAGCTAGAGAGCGGTCGAGTGACAGCTCGATTGTTTGGGGTAGTCGGTGGCCACTGGACCATCGGGTAAATTCAGTATAATTTATTATTATTCACGCGAAATCTTTCTCAAAATGGAGCCAAAGAATGGAAACGAAGGATGAAAATGGGGAAAATTACAACAGTTGGTCTGCATTGCTCAAAAAATTCATGAAAACAAGGTGGGCGGTATTGGACGCATGCCGGGCGGTATTACCCTCAAAGTTCGATTCCATCGCTCACTGCCCGATGGCAATTGAATTACATAATTAAATATGTTTAATGTTGATAAAAAATCTGTCCTTTTCACATCTTCGAGTAAACACCTCGAAGAACCCATTCTAACCGTTTACGACTCCTTGTAGAATGCGAGGCTGGAAAAAAAACTCATTTCTCTTAAGTGGACGGTACATACACCAGCTACCCTACATAATAATTTTTATGTAAGTTGTAAATCACTTATGGATGACATAAATTTTTCTAGAAAATTTTTTTCGGTGAACTTGAAATGAATCTGATAACAGTAATAGTAGTACTTGGCCGTGAAAGGCTTGAGAAGTCGATCATCCACTTTCTCAGCAATTGTTATCGTCTTCTTCCAATCAACATCGAAGGAATAAACTCTCTCCTCAACATCTGGCTTATCAGCTTGACAATAAGTCGTGCTAACATGCACAAAGACCTGAGGATTTACAATTTAAATTCCGAAGATTATAATTTATTTGAATGGTTATATTGGGGGTACTCACCTTCAGATTTTTCATCTGAGCCGCAAGAATACACATATCCCTCGTAGACCTAGTGTTGAGAAAAATAGCTTCTTTCAGACTGTCGTCGAATCTTACACTAGCAGCCACGTGAAAAACTACTGAAACTCGTTCGATAAGAACTCTCCTCTCGATGTCCGGTATTCCCAGGCCCTCATCCGCAGTATTTCCGACAATTGGGATCAGTTTATCAAAAACCGACGGCCGGTCTTTTCGCAATTTATCAAACACCTTAAGAAAAATACGAGAGATTCGTAATTTAAGCACTCGGATGGTTTGGAATATTTGGGACTTACCGGCAGTGATAACAACTTCCGGAGTCTATCATCAACTCCAAATCCCTTCTTCGGTCTCAACAGAACAAAAATTTCCCTCACTTCCGGACATGAACGCAACAATTTTTCCACCAAAATTTTCCCCATGAATCCAGTGGCACCGGTTATGAAAACACTCTTCCCCGCATAGAATGCGGGGATTGAATTGTTCGGATCGATCTTACTCATCTGTTTCAGAGATAATTGATTTATAAGATTTATTTTCGAAATTTAACTGAGAGAAAGAATTGGTTCTTTCGAAAAATTAGGTGTTCTACGCGAGAATATTTGATGGAGTGGAACAGTTTTACTTGAGCGAAATTAACCAACTTGATAAAAATCACAAAAATTGAATTTTTGTCGACCACTAGAAATATTCCTAGGAAAATTCGGACTTTCGGCGGGAAGAAGTATAATTAATTGTACCTCATCATTTAATCTGTGAGAACCCCACAGGAGTACACCATAGAAAAAATACATTCACGAGGAAAGAATATTCTTTTCCTAAAGAAAAATTATTCCCCTAGAAATTATTTAGTTTTGCCAATAACACAGTTTTCGCAACCGAATTCAAGTTTTTCTCAAAACTATGATTAATTTTACGGAAATTATAAGTGATTACAAGAAAAATATGTGCACTACTGAATAACATTCACTTAAGAATATTCAATTATCTTTTACAGTTTGATACAAAATACTCTACAGATTCAACCATTTTCAATCATCAATTAAATTACGGGAGAAAAATTTGAAAAAAATCATGAATATTCAACGTAATTCCAATTACATTTTGTTCGGAATATTTTTTTTTAACATTCGTTTTTTACAATAACGAATAACTAACGGAAATTTTAAATAACTGAAATTGTTTAAACTTTCGGAAACCTTATTTTTTAGGCATGCAGAAATTTTGTAAAATCTGTTTCCCTTCATATGATAAAAGGATATCGGTACTCCTCATTCCTACGGTCGAATTCCAATTACTATTATGAAATGACATAAAAAAGAATCAGAAAGAGATAACCGGCTAGAAAATGGATTTTTCTCTTCTTTTATGTCCGCAGAAACTTCGAATCACTTTTTTTCTTCAAGTATTAGAGGGATATTAATATTTCAGCGAGTAGATATTTAGGAAATGCAAAAAACGGGGGCGGGAAGGAATAGAAAAAATTAAATTTTCACTATCTTTGGAAAGTTTTAAAATCGATATATTTTTTTAAATAATGGAAGAATCCCCATAAATTAGATTTCTATTCTTGTCTTTTGGTAGAATGATTAGAATAAATGACAGAAATTGAAAATTGGAGTCTAAAAATTTTATCGGATTATTATGTAATCATTTCTAACGGTTCAATATCGAGATTCAAATTCAAACCTGCACAGTTTTAACACTAAAATCATTGTAAAATGTCCGGAAACTAGGGTCACATGGGGCTCAAATGAAAGCTCTGATGTTCGACTACAAAAGTAGTAAAGCATTTCACTGGAGAAAAACTAGCCAAAGTACTTGGATATCCTTAACAAAGCCGCAGCCTCATCTAATTCTTTGTTAAACAACTGTATTCAACGGAAACGATCATTTTTTAGTGAAAACTTTCTTCTTCGCCTACAACCAAATTGATTCAACACGACAAACGATCTTTCCCGTGGAACATATATTTTTTCGGCCGAAATAATTTCCTCTCTCAGTGTATTCATCACCACAAAACTGTTTTCCAATAATTTGTTGTCTTATTATGAAACATACACTGAATATACCACTGGGGATTGTGCACAGATGAGAGTCAGGGGCTCACCCTTATCACCCGAAACCAAAAATCGAATGAGCCAAATGAAAAATAATTATGGGTAAGGGAATGAGCAGGAAGTGATGCGAGACTTCTCTACTCATTTACATGCATCGACATGGGCCAAAGTGCAAGTTCATGAATATCCATAGAGACTACATCTACGATCACTGTTAATGCTCCTGTTAACATTCATTTGAAACACGAATTTCAGACAGTTCGTCTATTACACTACATTGTTGCACTGGAGAAATAAAGTACGTTCTGGTTCACACTGTTTCTTTCCCAACATGTTCTGCAATCTCCCAAGCTGAAATTAATATTCCCCCAGTAAAGTAATCAATTAAAAAACATCGAACTTCTTGAAGTAGATACCACAATTGATCAGGAATAATTTAAATCCCATTGATTGAAAATTTCAGACTTTTATCGCCATTTTTGACTCGAATCTAATCATTTTTCTTAAGTTTTGCTTGAAAACCCATATATTAATTTATACGCTATTCTTTTAAACGAACTTCCTCAAGGTTTTTTTTTCAAAATAATGTTTATAGTCGTAATAGCCAAAAATACATGAGCAATTGTGAGTTTTACATTTCTCCAATAGACGAAAGATTTATTATCTCGTACAATTTGATACAAAATAGTCGTTCGACGACGTGCTTTGCTATGATCCCCACCGGTATGACTGGTTCTTTTATTATTCTTATTTATTAGTTTATACCATAATAAATATGGTTGCTATTAATATTTCTTGAGTAGAAGGCTTCATAAACTACTCGTTTAACGTCCTCAAAGGTTTAACCCTAAATTGGTCACCTTATGAAGGAAACGACACAACACGTCGGTTTTCTTCAATTGCCATTGACTGGTTAACCGGAAAGATAGAAAAGAACTGGAGTTTTTCAATTGAAGTGTCTAAAAAATTGTAGTTTTAGAATAACGTAATTCCCGAAATTTGTAAAGAAAACAAATTATTTCCAACAGATGAATGATTTTTTCCCATGTTGAATGAAATTTTGTCTTACGTGCCAGTGCCGGAAACTCGCTAAATGCGTCCGGGCAGTGTAGAGTGAATTTAAATAATTGATTGAGGAATAGTGAAGGTCTTAATAAGCATAACAATTAATTAGGAAAACTTTTGTTGATTTTTTTTTCGTATGGAATCTATGCGATCCATATTTTTTCCTTATTTTAGAAGTGAAACTGCTGTGCGCTCGGTGGGAGTGAACTCTTTTCTCAATGAAATACATAACTCGAGAGTGGAGATGTAACGCAAGTGGAGTGGGAGAAGTTAACGTGGCGTCGTGGGAGAATGTAAGGAAAAATCAGACAGGATCGCTCGATGTCACAGGTTCTTAGAGGTTGTAATAATGAAACTGACAGAGCAGTTCGATGCTTACAATTCTCATGTAGCAACAGCCTCACCGCGTGAAATTTAACCCATTGCGGCACGTTACGGTACCCCACTTTTCATCTTTTTGTAGGAGTGTGCGTGCGCCGCCCGCTACTCTTATGGCGTACTAATGCTCGGACGCACCCCCCACTTCCCTCACACTGATACTTTTTGTTAGCTCCGTGCCGCAATGGGTTAGTTAGGTTGTCCATGTGAATTTGGAATTCAGAGTATTAATTTCAAATGTCAGTTATCGTAAACCCATTTTATTATTTCTAGAGAAGCAATAAATGGAAATTGAACAATGAAATTGACAATGAAAATTCTTTTACATAATTTTGCAACACCTTCCCCTATTATATTCCAGTTCCTTGGTCTTGCTACTTACGAAAGTCCACGGTATCTCACTTTATCAATCTTATTTCACCACTTAATAATCCGAAAGTAGGATTTTTTTTTAAAGATGGAACTAAGAAGTTTCACTTTTGCAGCGCGTAGCCTCTACGCGTTACGATTTTTTAATAATTTTTGGCGTTATAGGCAGATAGTCACTGTTGGAAATTTGTTGATATTTCATGAAACATATAGTAAATCTCATGAAACTGAGATGGAATCGGATTTAAGGAAAAAATGGTTATGAAATTTCAAGTTTTAAGTAGAATTCACGGAAATTCATGAGTTTTCAGTGGGAGTCAGATAAATTTTACAACTTGATTGAATTTTCAGTAGAACATGAATATTTAGCAATAAAATGACATAAATTTTCCATTTTTCATTGAATTTTCCTGATTTTTCTGAATTTTCACAGAATAATTGAACTGAAAAATCAAGTATTTTATTGATTTCCAAATCATTTGAACAGAAAATCACTGGAATATTCCATTTTTCAACGACAAGATTTCCTGAAATTTCAGTGGAACTTCAACACGATAAAAATTTCCGGAATTTGGCACGGAAAATTCAAACCGAGAATCGCTAACAGTGCATAATCGTCAAATTTTGTACAA
Source organism: Diachasma alloeum (assembly GCF_001412515.2). Lineage (NCBI taxonomy): Eukaryota > Metazoa > Arthropoda > Insecta > Hymenoptera > Braconidae > Diachasma > Diachasma alloeum. The sequence goes on from NW_021680475.1 coordinate 123,639, forward strand.
TTTGAATTCATAGTCAAAAATCGAAGCAAACTTCAACTGATAAATCACCTTATTCCTCTGTTTCAGAATTTACAAGATGGCGATTCGCGTGAACGTCAGAGCCTTCTTGAGGGACGTGACATCTGCGCGACTTTGCGGTACTTTTTCTGCCAGTAGTAATTAAGAAATCACTTGTGAAGTTTCATTGAGTCTCATTCATTGTTTTTTATCTATTTTTTCATGTTCTAAGGTATTTACTGATTATTTTTCTTTGTTGATTATGACATCCTGTAGTCATTTGTACAATATGCGTTTTTTTAATTTATTGTAATTACCTCTGTTTGACGTACATTTGCACTCATTAAGTGTTAGGTTGAAGCTAATATTTCTTTTGTAGATGTTTGGCGAGTTTGTTCTGTAAAAAACTAATAATCGTGTTTTTTATTTTATGGTGTAATAAGAGTTGTTTTCAGCAGTCAATAACCTTGTGATTATTCGAGATACCAAAAATGTAATTAATATAACGAATCATTGAGATAGTGTAGACATGTAAAAGTTAATTTGCCAATTAATTAAACCCCACAGATGTTACAAATTCACTTATTTTAATTTTCCCAAAAATGTTTCAACCGCACTTATTTCTTGTGTAACAAGTGAGAATTCATGGATTCATGGACTTGACCTTTACAGTTCAATGTTTCTGAAAAAACGGGCATTTAGACTTACGTTGATTTAGATTGAATTCATCGACTGTCTTGAATACACACGTATGAGAAAATCGTATAGAAATTTGCTATCCGGATTGCGTATAGAAATGTTGTAGGATTTCCGTATATGATATTCGAATATTCCTATACGAATATTGTCTATACGAATTATTTTTCTATACATAAACTTTTATATGAATTTTTATTTTCATACGAAAGATGTCTAAACGCTCCAGAGAAAAACGTAGAGAAATGTCGCAACTCCATACGAAATGTTTCTGTACATGTGACAGTGCGTCGTATAGGATCAAACCTATAGAAGTCGTACAGAAATCATTTGTATAAAAAATATCCGTATAGAAATATCCGAATATCATATACGAAAATGCTATAGAAATTCTATACGCAATCCGAATAGAAATTTTTTATACAATTTTTTCATACGTGCATTACCCCATTCGGAATTAAAATTCTAAGGTGGAGAATTTCCCGAAAGTCCCCGACCGAAAGTATTAGTGAGAGGAGAAAATGGAGGAAGTGGAGGAAATGGGAGGGAGTGAAGAGTGGATTGAATTTGAGGAGGAAGTATCTATTATCTCGGAAGTGCTTTACGACGAATATGAAACAGATGTTCCGCCGAAGTTTCCCAAGAAGCCGAAGACAATGTCCCGGTTTTCCAAACTTGTATATTTTCCCATTCTAAAACAAACAAAAATAATAGAAATTTTTTAAAAACAGGAATAAAAAATTCTATTCCAGGTGCAAGATTGGAAGGAATTGCAGGTGAGATAATTAATTTAGGTTCATTCTCGATATCCTCACGGAACTAATCCATTTCTACAGCCAACACCAGTCACCAAGAAGCCTAAAAAGAAAAAGAAGAAGAAAAAAAAGGAGATGAAGGAGCAAGAGAAAGAAAAAACTCGCTCAGCTGCAGCGACTGCTGCTGAAACAGAGAAGCAGAGGTAAGAAAGTTGAAAAATTTCATCCATATAAACTCAGTTCAAGATTTGCCTTTCGCAAATGAGAGAAACCCGCCAAAAACTTTAGTAATTGACTTCAAAACTCCGTGTGAAATCTAGATCAAAACTCCGTTCGTGTTTACTTCGCATGCTTCCTCATCCTCGATTCTATTCTATTTCCGCAATTCATTCCCCACCCTGTGAAACTACGGGCGGAATAGCTTGGCCCGATGGGGTGTTAAAGTCGAAACGCTTCAGTCAATTTTAAAATATTCGACAAGCCTAAACCACTGCTGTCGGGTCCTTACCTCGTTTTCGCGATTACCTCTTTCGCGATTCGGAATTCAATCAAGATTTTGAGTTACGCAATCGTATATTGAAATCATGTATACTGATCCACTGGCTGAAATAACTTTTTTCCGAAGTTACGCAGAAACTGTTAAGGAAAAAGTGCAGAGAATTGAGGAACGGTATAGTTCTTTAAGCATATTTACGTTAGTCGTTAATATTATTCGAAACAAGATTCTTGAAAGGCGATGCATGATGTCCAAGAATTTTGGTAGTTGAAATGCGCTTCACTTCAACTGTTGTGGTTAGACAATCAAGCTTCAATTAAAGCAGCATTTGAGCCGAGATTACCGAGCATTTTGCATTTATTTCAATTGTTCGTCCCGCACCTTCAGGTCGCGCCCTCGTCAAATCGATCGTCTCGAATTTCTCGAAGATTTTCATCGACATTTCGGTTCAAGAAGAAAATAAAAAACTATTTCCGTGGAATTCAGTTGCGAAGCGGCAAAATGATTGAAATCGATGTAGCTTTTAGCTGAGTTTTCTAGGAATATCTCCGAATCTAAGGGAGATAGATGAATTTTTGTAATAACCGTCCTTCCATTTAAATTCAATGTTCATGAATTTACGCAGTGAAAAAAAATCGCTAAACGTTTCATGCCTCCAGAAATGTCATGATAAAGGAGATGCAAGAAGAAATACGTTTGGAGAAGTACAATTCAGAAAGACATCTGCAGCTGGAAATAGAGCAAGGAGCAAAACGAAGAATTCATCTCGAAAAAACCTGCCGCGTCATCCATAATAATGAAAAAACTTATATGGACTACGTCTTGAAGACAACCGAGGAGGAAGAAGTAAAGAGAGTTTTGTGCAAAAGAAGAATCGACATGTTGTATTAAATCTTCTTCTCTCGTTCCAGTGGTTACGGTACATGACTTGCGATGGTCTTCCCGATCCCGGTGTACTCTCTCAGTTGAATACTTTTTTATTCCTCTGGGACCAGGAGTACGACGAGGCATCGATGTTGAATGTCACGACAAAGTGCCAAGTTGTGACTTATGTAAGTTTTTTTCCCCCGGACGAGAGACTTTCTTCTGCACGTAATTTCGATTTGTCGGTTCGCAGCTGCTCGCCAAGTTGGATAATATCATCGATTTTTCCGTCATGGCGGCGCGGGAGTACATAGACGAGTGCAAAGAGATTAGACGAATGTTTCGGGAGAGGTTGAAGTGTTGGATTGATCTCGCGAGTTATCGATTGCTCAGGCATATCGAGTGGGACATGGTCAGGGAGGATTTGAAGAATGCTAGATATGTTAAGGAGTCGAGCGAATTAATTTGCTGTGTTTGGGCGCTCATTCAACTTCCAATCAGTATTAAACAGGTCGCTGAACGAGACAGGTACAAAGAAACTCTTTCGTCATATCTACATTCGTAAAGAAAAACTGAGCGCACCGATAAGAAGATTTATTTGAAACTAATAAAGTTTATTTAAACAGTACGAAATAAAGTTGTTATTCAAATTGATTTTTTTTTCTCTATCTGCGGTTTTGTTTATATTAAGGAGCGACTATTATGGGTTTTAAATGTCGCGGGCTATTGGATTGAGATTTTTCGTAGATTGAAGGTCGATTCAATATGTCTAAAAACGAATACACTGTTGGAAATTTCTTAATACTTCAGTCACAGCGTCATCTGAATTTTCGATGTTGTGGGGTTGAATTCAATTTCAAGCAAATTGAGTTTTTCATGTTAAATAATCATTTTGATCTGTCTGTCATTGATTGATTTTGATTGATTTGATTGATAATCATTGCTAATCATTGATTGTTGAATATTCAAGGAATTAACTGATTCGTCAATGAAGAAATATACTGGAATTTCATGTAACTTTGTCGTTGTTAAAAATTTCAAGCTTTTTCACTTGAAATATCAAGAGTCATTTTTAAAAAATTGAAGCAAAAAAATTGTTTATTGTAGGGTTGCGCTGCAGACGCGTAAAATGTTTAAAATAGTCCAGGGCTTCCAATTTTTGAGCGGGAAAGGCTTTTTTTCCAAAATTTTGGAAAAAATGTGTACAATAACAAATACGAGCTATTTATTTGAAATTCGACTCCTACCCAGTTAATTTTTTTTTTATATAAAAAATTGCATTCATGTAAAATAGCTACAAACATGCGTCTGAAAGAATGTCTGAAAGAAAATGTATTTTAAATTTTTTAAGGCTCTTTTTTCTATTTTACATAAATGGTGCACTTTTTTATATAAAAAAAAATGAAATTAGCTGTGTAGAAATCGAATTTTAAACAACTAACTCGTAATTGCTATTGTACAGTTCAACACTTCAACAATAAACGATTAATTTCGTTGCATTAGTTATTCGTTTTTAGACATAGATAATAGATATTCAATGCATAATAAATCTTACTCCAATAGCGCACGAATTAAAAAACTCATAGTAGTCTCCCCTCAAATAAATGTTTTTTTCATTATTAATAGATCGTTATTTAACTTGGATATATTTTATCTTCGAACATGATAACAATTTATTTAATACGAGTAACTTATTATCGCCTCGGGATTGAAATTAACTCAAAATTTTCGCTTTCGGAAAAGGAGAATGAACGAATGCCACGCGATTCTCATTACTTTGCAGAAAATCGATTGAAGTTATCTTCAACGAGTTGGATATAACTCTGAAAATGCCAGTTGACATGGATTGTTATGCAATGGCGATCAGAGGCCTCTGGGTTCAATACGATCACTACTCAGATCTGAGTCCATCTTTTCTCATGCCAGAGATACCAAGAGAGTATCACGCGAACGAAGGTACAAAGGAAAAACTGATAAAGGAGATAAACGTTTTTCTGCTTCTTCAAGAGTTAATTTTTTATGTCGCACGATGGCGAGTGGTCTGTGCTGCAGACCGACCATGCTAATGATAAATAATTAATGCACTACACTTTTCCTTCCCAGATCTCCTGACGTTTACGTCGAATGAGTACGAGACAAAAATGAAGATCCGTGAGGAGCAAGTGGAGGGCAGAAAATTGAGACTGGAGGAGAAAAAAGCACTGGTTGAGCGTTTGTTGAATCCACCCCAAGCTGTGAAGGAGAAAAAAGGAAAAGGTGGGAAAAAACAAGCAGCAGTGGTTGGCAGGACTAAAAAGAGTGAACCAGAGGCGGAGCCTGAGCCACTGCCCTACTTACCAACTCCTGACGAGATTGTACTGCAAAAAGAAGGTATCTCTTTTTCGAAACAGCATTATTGCTGTGAAAATTTATGTCTTTTCCAGAAATCGAGTTTTTTCATGAGCGATTTTTTTCCCTGTACACACATAACTTTTCTGATGACTACAAAATTTCATATGCATGGGTATTTGTGGAATTTATTCGCAAATTAATAATTCACTTGCTAGGGATCATGGAATTGAGGAAGGTGAGAAGGATATTTCATGAGAGATATTTCGACTGCATTTGAGGAGGAGCATTAATGTTGGCAGTATTTATTCGCACACTCCACGGTAAATTTTATCGTGGATCCACGGTAGATTCTCACTCACATCTTGTCTGACATCTCTGCTATGAGCTCTGAGTCTGGGGTCTAGGACTCTCCCCTGGTTGGAAAATCACTCTTAAAATCATTTGCACTATATTCCGGCATTTTTTGCTGCATCCTGATACAGCAAAAAATGACGCCGGCAGAACAAATAATTCAAGGGGAGACTATCATGAGTTTTAAAAGTCGCGGGCTATTGAGAGTTTTCACACATTGGCAATCGATTCTATATGCCGAAAAACGAATAATTAGTGCAAAAAAATTAATTGTTTATTGTTCGTTCGCCCCGCAGACGCTTAAAATGCTAAAAATAGCCTAGGGCCTCCAATTTTCGTGCTACAGAGGTTTTTTTCTGAAAATTTTTGGAAAACTATGTGCAGTAACAATTACGAATTGGTTTTTTGAAATGCAACTCCTACACAGCTAATTTCGGTATTTTCTGAATAAAAAATTGACATTCACCTGAAATGACCCGAAAAATGTTTCTGAAAGAATCGAGAATATATTTTTAATATTTGAAGGATATGTTGTCTGCCTATTTAACATAAATGGCGCAAATTTTTGTATTAAACAAAACGAAATTTACTCACTTCCGAAAAACGAACTTCTGAAGTAAGTACTTCCGACTTAAAACTTCCGAAACGAACGAAATTTATTCACTTCCGCTTCATGCGGACATCCACATCTATGGGTCAATTTTATATACTTCTTCACATATTTCTTTAAATATATGAAAAAGATTAGAAATATACATTAAATAGGATATTGATCCCATTTCGTATATGCAAATAATACTTTTAAAAATCCATTTCGTTCCGGAAGGGAAGATGTTAGGAGTATTTCCCGAGATACATTTCCACTGTTCCATGCAATACTCATGATACCGCACGAACCCTTTCAAAATCTTGACCATTTACTTTGTACCCAGAGGAGAACAGAAAGGAAGTCCGAAAATTGTTATTTACAAGATGCGAAAAAACGGAGATAAACCTAAGGAAATATGCCATCTTGGGCGGTGTCTTGAACATTGATTTGATTTACCAACCGCCGCAGCCTAAGGACATGAGACGAGATATTTTCTTGACCACTCGTAGGTAATCTGAACCAGCTAAAAACCAATTCCATCATGTGCAAGAATATTCCGATATGTTTTTCAGTTCAGCTACCGAAAGAATTGAAATTCGTACCGTTCTCACGACCATATAAGGCACCACCGCCAGCGCCGGATGCTGAGAGAACCCCGGAAATAATCGAAGCCGAGATAAAAGCCTTAGAGGCAGCAATGGAGAAGCTAGTTCTCATAACTCTCCAGTAAAAATTCTCTTCCTAGCCTCACCAGAATTTTTATCAGTCCAAGAGAATGATAAAACAATGACTTAGACTTCCAGATTCGGTTTTGTGGTTGGAGCCACCGCTCGTCGCCCATTGGATTCCAGAAAGGAGGATTTGGTCGACTCAAGACGTTCACGATATCAAATATAACGAGGAAAAGCAAATAATCACTTTCAGATCTGGCAGACTTGGAGTTCACGGTCTTGCAGCCTTCAAATTCGTGAATCTCCCTTTTCAAAGTTGGGAACTCAAACCGGAAACCGGAAAAGCTGGCGGAGTCGTATTGACCATCTCTGCGGCCATTGTACAAGTGGAATTCATTGTCAAAGTGAGGAAACTGTCTTTCCTATTTCCGACTATCAGTAAAGAGGAAGAATATTTTCCGTTTCCCACAACTGGATAAAAAACGCATCTGACCACTAATGATAGTTAGTCACAAGAAATCGTGATATTACAACACGATTTGTTGAGTAAATTAAATCGCCACACACCGGAAATTGAAAAGGAGATTAAATTTACATATTGATGCACATAAGTTATACAACATAGGTTTTTATCCTTCTGTATAATCATATAATGTAATCTTCAATTTGTGAATTTTTCATGCGTTTCGTCGTAACAGGGATTCTATAATTTTCTTTCAATCATTATTCGTTTAATGGTACTTTGTCCAAATTTTTTTCATTTGTTAATACTGTTCATTCAATAACTTGACGAAAGAAAAGTTATTGAAAAACTGAACAACAGCGGAATATTGAACTTTTCCTGAAGCAATCTTAACGGTTTGATTTTAAGGCGGTTTTCTTCAGGTTTTCTTTCCATTCGGGTCAATTTTATTTCATCTCAGTCAATGTTTACCATTCGGTTGAGTTTATGTTTATAATCATATTGATGTGTGTTCACGCATGAGATGTTTATTGTTCGATATCAAAGAAACAATTGGGCCAATTGAATGAATTGGACGCTTAGTACATTGAACGGAGTCTTTTTTGGTTCACAGAGAAAAAACAGTCTTGATTTTCAGGGATATGTCACAGATTTTCAGGAATTAATGCCCCATTATGAGGAATTTGCGATTGTGAAATTCCCTGAATGCAAAACCCTTTCAGTTAATTTTGTCAGTAATTTTCAGGGTAAGTGACGGATTTTCAGGATCTCACGTCTACTTTTTGGGAATTAATCCTCAAATTTCAGTGGTAAAAATCAGTGATGATCGGGATCATTCTAGCCTGCGTCTAATATCGCCAATCATTGCTGGTAGATTTCTGAAAATAAGTGATAGATCTTTACAAATGATAGTGCATTGTGATATAAGAGCGATAAGTGGGAAGTTATGACGAGTGCAACAAACACGAGTCATAACCTGCCACTTATCGTCCGAATATCACATACCATTTTATGTTGAGGCTAAAGTCAAAAGTGCGGCGACGTTTGAGGAGGGGCGGGGCCCAAGAAGGGGGTCCAGGGGGGCGAAATCGACTTATTGCACGGCGTGACAAAAACTTTTGTTCCTCTATGATGAAACATCATTGGACGGATAATATTTGTATCAATCCCTCCTATATATCCCTAGGAGGACTTGGTCTGTCTCCACTCCCTGGCAGGCGGTGGCACCGCAGCCCTACAAGACCTAGTCGGCAAATACATGCGACTGGATCACCTGATTCGAGTAACGTATCAGCTCAAATAAAAACCTAACCGATTTCCAACTAACTAATGAATGAAAAATCCTCGCAGAAAATGAGAGCCGGTGGTTGTGACTTGTTTCCGGATAGAGATGCAATTAGTTACGTCAAAGGTCTTCCAGTTAAGCATCCAGTCACTGAGAGACACCTCCAGGCGTGCATGGGATTACTCTGCACAGCCTACATGTTCGCATGGTCTCGGTGGAATGCAGCTGGCACTGCGAGGCAAATTGTCATGCAAATTAAAGAATTACACGGATGTATCGCTAAGGAGCGATCTAATATGATGCTCCTGGTGACGCCCCTTCAAACTATGCTCATTCAGTGCACGGAAGTGGGATCGGAGTTCTGTGATAAACCGTTAGATGAAGATAATAATAAGGTATTCCGCTCATCGATTCAATATTTTTTGCTCCCATTCGTTAACAACGATTTGTTGATTTCAGTTTTTTGCTGATGTCTATCATCTCGCTCTTCACACTGCCGGAATAAAAAGCCGGTTGTTGATGAAGGCAGTGTCATGCAAACTCGCTACGACTGTTACTAAATTGTTAGAGGCTACGAATGTTATTAGTATGTCCACGTGATCCGAAAGACGGCGAGAAATATTGTCGGTATTTCGTTGTAATAAAGAGGCTGTGATAAAAAAGAGAATTGACTTGTATTTTTCCCACAGTTTTGCACAAAAATGTACATGATAATGCGCTATTATAAATCGTTATAGCATCATGAAGAAAAAAAACATGATCAATGAAACGTGATTATAGCTTTGATTGTTGCTAACGACAACTTATGTAAGGAAACGAGAATACGTGCGTCTGAATGGGAAGTGATGAAAAAGTTCTTCATTCATCTCGGTGCTGGGTATCAATAGATTATGGATTCTGCTTAGTAGTGGAAAAACGACCTCGCATCACGAAACTAAGTTCTTCAGTTAAATTTATCATCATTTGAGACTGAATAACTCGGGACAAGAATTTCGTAGTACACTGAGAGTAAATAAGATTTTCTAGGAGCAAAAAAATTCTTGCCACAATTCTTCCTCTAAAGATTCAGGAAAATCGCGCTTTTCTGACAAGAAGCAATTCTTTTCAGAATAACTCATTCGAGTTTGTCACAATAAACGTTTGAGACTGTGAAAATTTATTTATTTAACAAGATTTTCAAAGTCCTGATCATTGATTGTAACAAACTCGAATGTGTTGTCCGTAAAAATATTCATGCTTGATGTCAAGAACGATTCAACTTGCCTCAATCTTCTAAACCTTTTCGACTTCCAAACGAGAAAAATAGCGTGACAAGAATGAACCTGATCCTAGAAATTTATTTTTTGTCTCAGTATGCTTTTTTTCTCTATTTTTTCTCTTGCGTGGAGTGTTCATGACATGAACATGAACATTCCACGATGAAGAAAGAATTTCTTGGCTCAAGAAATCGCTTTTTTAGTACCAGAAAATAAGAAAATGGGTAAAGGAGAAGTGGAGGAGAAATATAAAATATAAAGTAAATTATTGGAATTAATTTGAAGGATAAAATGGCTGAAAACATTCACAGCTTCGATTCAGTAAATCACAAATCAGGCGCTCGTGTATTGAATGAATGTAGAAGTCATGCAAAGGAAAATCTCCGCAGATTCCTGACATATGACTATCACCTGCTCTCGATCGCCATAAGTTCGAAGGAAAGAAATCACCCCATTTTCTTATTTCAAAGTCGGCTCATCGTTTGAAGAATATTATCTCTTTTCGAAATGAGAATAATTTCTCATTGAGTACTACTCAACTACTACTTGAAACCAAAAAGTATCGATTTTTTGTCTGAAACCTGTCGTGAATTGACCGAACATTTATGCCATTTTCGCAGCTCAAGAAATTATTTTTGATATTTTCAATCTTGTTTTTCTCTCAGTGTAGATATTTAGGTCATTCTAGGAGGCCACTCTCTATGGAATGGACATTTTGATTTCCTAATGCATAGCAGCAAAAAGATTCAACAAGGAAAATGTATTTGAATCAATAAAATACTTTCCTGATTATTACCAAGGTAAAACCTGTTTCATTTGTAGATGTGAATATTTTGAAACCTGAATAATAAGATAATTCAACGAATTATGAGGCTTATCACTTTGGTGATAAATTATCTGATAAATTATTTGATTTGATAGATTATCTGATAGAGAATTTGATCTGATGTAAAAATTTTGGTGATTCTTTGTTGTTTTTTCAGACAATATGGTTATTCGTATTATGTACTGACAGAAAAAATTAGTTCTGCCGAAAAATCAAAAGTTTAACAGAAGAGATCTCCCGTCGTGCTGATTCAATTAGCTGTAGACATTGAAGAAAGTTTATACCAAAAATGATAATTTCCATAGCAGTCAATGTTCCCGTAAGATATTTTCATGTCACGCAGCGCAATTAGTCGAGTTTGACGCACGTTGCGCGAAGCGACGTCTGCACGGTGTAACATAAAATATTATAGCTCACTGGGGCATAAACTTCGTATTCAACGCATGTGAGAAGAGACCTCGCCTTCGGCTCGGCCTGTAAACTTCACATTCGTCGAAAACTAAATTTCTGCCCTTGTACTCTAATTTACTAATATGTTTTTCGGGTAGACACATTAGTAATACATGAGGCCCGGTCTTATCAAGTAAATATTGTTGAGTAGTATGTATATTTTTCCAGTAAACACATCATTTTCATAGAACAAATGATAATTTCAAAACAAAATTTGATTTTGCTTCCCGAAGACTGCGTTATTGGCAAAACTTAATGATTTCTAGGGGAACAATTCAGTGGCGAACCGGTGAAACGGTTCAAGTCGACTTAGCTCTCAGCTGAGGAACATTTCCGAATGTAAGATAGATTGCGAAATTTTAGTAATCTGCTTTTTCCTGACTCCCAATTCGTTCTACAAAAAAGGATATAACAAAAATTTTGCTATCCTCGCCTTCGGCTCCGCCTGTAAATTTCACATTTGTCGAAAACTAAATTTGTGCCCTTGTACTCTAATGTACTAATCTTTGTGTCTTTCGGGTAGGCACATTAGTAATACAGAGAATTACATGAGGCCCGGTCTTATCAAGTAAATATTGTTGAGTAGTATGTATATTTTTCCAGTAAACACATCATTTTCATGGAACAAATGATAATTTCAAAACAAACTTGATTTTGCTTCCCGAAGACTGCGTTATTGGCAAAACTTAATCATTTCTAGGGGAACAATTCAGTGGCGAACCAGTGAAACGGTTCAAGTCGACTTAGCTCTCAGCTGAGGGACATTTCCGAATGTAAAAGAGATTGCGAAGTTTTAGTAATCTGCTTTTTCCTGTCTCCCAATTCGTTCTACAAAAAAGGATATAACAAAAATTTTGCTATCCTCGCCTTCGGCTCGAACTCATATTCGTTAGAAAAGTTTTTTCCGGCATGATGACGAAATATACTATTCGGGAAAACTGTATTCTTTCCATGGTATAGTGCTCTGGGGTTCTCTCAGATCAAATGACTGTGGCACAACAAATTATATTTTCCTGCCGACAATTCGAATTCTTCCACAAATATTTCTAACAGCCATGACATAATTTTGATTTTTGTGAAAGATCTTGAATTTTCTTCTATCAGTTTGGTTAATTTCCCTATGGTAAATCTATTCGTATATCTAAACATATCATTTTTTGGCAGAACTATAATTTATTCTCTCAGCGAAAACGGCTAGACATATTGGGTGAAATGAATATTCACCTTTTTCATTTGATAATTGAATTTCCGAAACGACTAACAAATCACATTGAACTATTTATGCAAATTCTTCGAACCCGTTGCTTCTAACTCGTCAAATGTTCAGAAAAAAATATTGAATACCCGGATAGTTATCACGATCATATATTTTGGTGAAAGAACGACTTATTTGGTGATGTTTTTTTTTCATCAGTGCACGTGCGACAGGAGTGAAACTTCTTAGTTGGAATCGTGAATCGATTGTTCAGTTTTCCTGTTTTTCGTAATAGAATTTCTGTGTCCACTGACTGGATTTATTTTTCGATAGAGAAGGAAGAACATAATTAAGAAAAATGACTCAAAAAGGACTGACACAATTCCACCCATAAAAAAAACTAAAAACGATATCTCAGCTCGAATGAAAAATAATGATTCAGGTGAGCTCATACTAAATTCTGCCGCTTGGACATACAGCAGGTGTTTAGAATCATGTCTTTAGCTTCCGCTCTATTTATTTTGATTTTACTTCACACTTGACTTTCAATGGGTTTTTAAATGAGATTATAAAATGGAGGCGGCGTATAAGCCCTCACATATGGTCACTTAATGAAAATAAACATCTTACTAATGAAATGATCACTCAGGAGCTTTTCCATTATTTAAACACTAGAAGTATGTTCATTAGGCAATAAAGGATGCAAGAAAAAAATACCAGTGTGGGAATTGTTACTGTGCAGGAGGATAATTTTTGCATCCATAGATTGTTTTTTTATCGAACAAATCGTAAAATATCCTCCACAAATAGATATTTTTTAATTGAATTACATTTCGCCTCACGATTACCGCTCGTACAGTGAAATTTGCCATAATTTTCTAGGTAATTTTATCCAACTTTTCTCTCCGTGTATGTACATAAAATGTAAATACTTGGCTGAAGGCCCTCGGGCGATGGCCAGTTGCATACTCTTGCAGGAACTTGCAACAAATTTCGTTAAAAAGAAAATAAAAAATACATGTAGCAGTAAAATTAATTGAAGCTATGAAAATTTCTCTGATGCTTAACAAAGTATTATCACTTAAATCGCATTTAGTGGCTGTTCACCCGAGTTATGTCTTTTTAAATTTTCGCTGAGATAGTGCTTTCTCACTGGATGAATTAAGTTAGATCCATTTAAGGATATCCAAGTATCTTTGACAGTTTAGTACAGACCACACTACAGATTCAATCATTTTCAATCATTAAATTTGTTGATTAAATTGCGGAGAAAAATGTGAAAAAATCATGAACATTCAGCATATAAATAAATAATTGAAATTATTTGAATTTTCGGAGACTTTATTTTTTCGGTATTAAATCGACTGCAGGTGAAATTCTGAATATTCTGAATATTAATAAATTTGACTCCGAATAAATAACTTTTATGGTGGAAAATTGATTGTTTATAAATTATTCATAAAAAATGCTCGTAATTTTAAAAAATTGCATTTTTCAAATTATTTCATCAATCTTCTCCAAAAGTATAGGGGAGGGTGGGGCAAAACGGTCCCCCTTCAATTGTCAATAACTTGTGAATGACATTGTGAAAATTCCCAGTTTCAACTTCATTTTGAAGATAATTTTTCATTCTTCAAAACGAGCTCTAACTCATCCCAATCGGATTATTGAATCGGAAAATATTGACGATTGAAGGGGG